>NW_023603184.1:79398217-79498217 GCF_014898055.3 Talpa occidentalis | reverse complement strand
GGCAGCAGCTAGCCAGACAGGAGAGGTCTGCTGTGCCATATGGGCAGCTCCCTGGCCAGCTGGGGATTGAACTTGTGCTGCAGAGGCTGCGGATAGCTTCACAGTGCAGTGCTTAACCCCTGGCACCACCAAGGAGGCCACTCTGTTATCTAGACTTCTAACTGACAGAACTTACATGATGGAAATATTTTTGAGTAAGCCACAGAGGATCTAAAGACTTGGATTTCATTTTTAAATTATTGGTTTTATTTTCATTATACCTTTCCCCATCCAAAAGACTTAAGTTTACTCATGTGATTTTTCAGTCTGCTTCAGAATTCATCCTCAACAACATAATATATACTTATTCTGAGCTGTGCTTTCATGGTGTACATACATAGGTGCAATTCAATTCTGGAACTAAATATACATATACTTTTTTAACAAGTATTTTAGGAAGGGTTTTTGTCTATTTTCCTAAAAATCTCCCCATTTTAAATTTCATATTTTCTTAGATCAATATTTCTTCAATATCTCTGTATGTATCTACATACTTTATTAAAAACTAGGAAGAGGAGAAGGTGGTTATGGGAATAGAGCAATTGGAAAGAGAGGCTGATTCTCTGATTTGTTTAATTTTCTCAGTGAAATAAGTGAGATCATGAGCTGAGAGGGAGTGGGGTATAAATACCTGAGGAAAAGGGAGAAAGTATGAAATAGTCCTGCTAGGAACTCAGATTATACTTCAAATTGTCTCCCCATTCTTCTGAGGGATAATTGGATTTATCCCCTCAGTTTTACATCCCTGACTCTATTGAGGTCCAAATTGCCACTGTCCACCATTGGTTCAAGTATCTCTTTTCTGTTCCACTTTGTTCAGCTCTGATAAAACACAGTTCCTTGCACCTCTCCCCCAATGTCCTTTCACTGTGCCTGGAGGTCCCAATAGATGACAGCAGTCCCAATAGGTGACACCACCCATCCCTGTGATGGCCAACTTTATTCTGCTTGTTCTCCTTGCCTCCTTACATGTAGATATATGCTTTACATGTAGATATGTGCCTTAAACAAACACTGACTTCCTTGAGGATGCTTCCTTCCTTTGCTCTGAAATAGAGAATCTTTTCTCCCAACTTCACCTAATGCAGGACTATCTGTTTGTGCCATTTGATAAGTAAAGAGGTATCTCCTTATTCTCCACCATTTTAAAAAAAAAAGATTTATTTATTTATGCATACAAGAGCTGGGGTACAGGCCAGAGATGTGGGGGTGGTGGTGAGAGGATTCACCAGAGACAGAGTGGGGAACAGAACAGGTAGATTGACCGAAGTATACAGCTGAGGGGAGAAGTGGGCAAGTCAGGTAAGGTCTGCTGTGCCATGTGGGTAGCTCCCTGGCCAGCCAGGGATCGAACTCCTGCTGCAGAGGGTGCAGATAGCTTCATAGTGCGGTGCTTAACCCCATGTGCCACCAGGGAGGCCCTTGAAGCTTACTTTTTATTATCAACACCCACATTACCTCCAAAGTCTTAATTTAGTCATCCTTCTGCCCACCATCTCCTAGGTTTTAGTTCATTTTATGTACTAATTTATGGAAGCATTTTTTTTTTCTTCAAAAACACCAATTTACTAGTCAAATAAGTTGCCTGTTTCTATTATCTTTAACCAAATTAGATAACCATTAGATACAAAGATCCACCATACTCACCCTCCCTTAACCACATTGCTCTTGTCATCCTCTGTCTTACTAGTAAGTCTTAAAGCAAGATTTACTGTCTTACTTTACAGAAATATAAACCCTGATGTCACTCAAATATCAATATTCATCTTTCATTCTCTCTGTTTATTCATTCATTCATTTGTTCATCCAGAACATTTTTTTAATGGGGTGCACATTCTGCTCAGAGTCAGAGATAGAGCAGTGTACAAATGAACAAAACTTGCCCGCTTTCATGAAACTTTAATTCAATATAGATAGCTCTCCAAGGAGACTCCTTTTTTCACTCTCTTACAACCATTTTCTTCCATAGCTTCTCACATAAAATATTCCAAATGCCCTCCCCACCCTCTCATTCTTTGCTGATGTTCCTACCCCACTGACTTTGAAAAAAAATGAAAGCATCAGAGATATAATTCCTGGGCCTCCCTGGTGGCATGGGCAGTTGAGTGCCGCACTGTGAAGCTGTCCGCAGCCTCTGTAGCGTAGGTTGGATCCCGGCCAGCCAGTGAGAATCCCACATGGCACAGCAGACCTCTCCTGTCTCGCCCGCTGCTGCCCTCAGCAGTGTATTTTGTCAGTCGGCTGTTCTGCTCCCCGCTCTGTCTCTGGTGACTCCTCCCATGCCCACACCTCTGGCCTGTACCCCAGTTCTTGTGTGCATAGATGAATAAATCTTTTTTTTTAAAAAAAGAGATATAATTCCTCATGTGCCCACCACCCAACATATAAAGCCAATTATATGCATACCCATCTGCTGTCTACCTTGTTTTTTTACATGGAAATACATATATATATATGTAAAAAAGAAGATAGACACACACACACACATATATATGTGTATATATATATGTACATGCCACCTTTGTGACACCTTTATTTCTGCAGCTCTTCTGTGTCATTAATTTCCTCCTCTAAACTGACCCTACTAGTATATAAAAATGCTAAATGCTAACAATATCTTCCACATTGAGAAAAACTCATACTGATCACAAAGTCCTTTGTAGAACATGTCTGTGTTGCCCATCGAAGCAAAATTTCTCCAAAAATATTCATTCCACACTTTGTTTATGTCTTCACTCCAATTCACTCTTCGTGCTCTCTACTCTGGGTCTCATCCTCTTCATTCCGAGTAATGATTTCCTTGTCCTGAAACACGTCTTCCTTGATATCAGAATCCTCTGAGGTCCTGACTTTTTGGTTACTCCTTTTCAGCACTTTCCCCCCCCGCCCCAGTGAGTCCTTCTTCATACTTTCTATAAATGTTAGTCTCTTTTTTTTCTTTTTTTTAAAGATTTATTTATTTATTTATACAAGAACCAGGGTACAGGCCAGATACGTGGGAGGGTGAGAGGATTCACCAAAGACAGAGTGGGGAACAGAACAGGCAGACTGACTGAAATACACTGCTGAGGGGAGCAGCGGGCGAGACAGGAGAGGTCTGCTGTGCCATGTGGGACCCTCGCCTGACGGCTGGGATCGAACCCATACTGCAGAGGCTGTGGACAGCTTCACAACGCTGCCCTCAACCGCCTGCGCCACCAGGGGAGGCCAGAGTTTTTTTTTCCTAAGATTTATTTATTTATGCATATAAGAACTGGGGTACAGGCCAGAGGTGTGGGGTGTGAGAGGATTCACCAGAGACAGAGTGGGGAGCAGAACAGGCAGACTGACTGAAATACACTGCTGAGGGGAACAGTGGATGAGACAGGAGAGGTCTGCTGAAACATGTGGGTAGCTCCCTGCCAGGGGATCCAATTCGTGCTGCAGTGGCTGCCGATAGCTTCTTCATAGGTTGTGCCTTAACCCCCTTGAGCCACCAGGGAGGTCCAAATGTTAGAGTCTTTTTAGGACCATTTTATCTTCTTCATCTGCTTTCTCTCCCTACATGACTTCATCTAGTCCCATGGCTTTAAATAATACTTAACACGCTTATACTTCTATCGCTAGCATTGATTTCTCCCATGAAACACAAATGTTTACGCCTACTTAAGTTCTCTTAGGTAGGTAGTAGACCTCTCATCATTTCAAAGCAGATATGTTTAAGACAGAACACTTCCTTTTGATTCACCATGATTTATTTTACTAACCCCCTATTCAGGAATATTAAGAATGTTCCCAGTATTTATTTTTATAAATGACACTACAATGAAGTATAATATAGAGGAAAGAAATAATTATGTGTGTCCTGAGGAGTCTGGTAAAAGGGGTCGGGTTTAGTTTTTCCTTCTTCAAGCAGAAATCCCTTGGTTAAAAAAATTAATTACTATTTAGTACTTAATATGTGTAAATTACATTTATAAATGCATCACCATGCTCAGATCTTAAAAAAGAAAGTGAAAAAGTAGATTTCAGAATGATACATAGAATATTCATGTATGAAAATGTAATTGTTGCTTACATGCATAAATTGTTATGTATACAACTTAGGTGGTAAAAGGAGAAAGCATTGACTTTCTGGAGGGAGTCATGCCAGTATATGTAGTGATTATTTCTAAGATGAGAAGAGAATGGAATTTAGGCAGGGACAGAAGAGACCTGACTTTTATCTGTAAAGTTTCACTTCTTTTATTTGAAAAGTCTGAAGCAAATTTGATAAAGTGTTAGCATTCTGCCTTTGGGTGGGTTGATACATGTTTATTATATTTTTCTTTATTATTATTGACTTTAAATATTAAAGAAAAACTTTGTAAGGGCTATTATATACCTGTGGTCTGATAGGAACTTAAGTAATTGATTCATTAAATGTAATATCCTTATATTTAAATGGGATTTAACTAATTCAATTTGGCATCTATCTTTATGATTCTTGGGTGGGCTCCCTTCTGCCTGGCATGTGTGTTTTTGGGGTCAGGCTGAAGTGGTGTGGAATGTGGAAATAGGAAGAAAAACATCTGGGCACTAGCTCCTGTATCTCTCTACTATTCCTCCAGGGTTAGTTTCACCACCCCCTCCCTGCCCCTCCCCCCCAAGAATGGCAAAGAAACAGCAAATGTCATTTATTTAGCACATACTACACGGTAGAGATTCTCTGTATACTATCTCATTGAGTCTCACAACAACCTCAAACTTGAAAGGGACATTATTACCTCTGTTTTATAGGTAGGAAAACTAAGACTTGTGCTGGGCCACACAGTTAGTAGAGGACATAGAAGTCAAAGTCAAGTTTATTTGTTCCTAGAACTGGAGGGTTTCTATTCTACAGTTTTGCCTATTGCACTCTGACCATAAAGTGCTTCTTTAATTTCTGTATTTTTCTTCATGTTTTGCTTTGGATTTAAAAACTGCTTTTCTTCCACTATACATTTGGTCAATGAGCTAATGAAAGAGATATTTAAATTGAACTGTTTTAACTCTCTGAAACTGTTGGTTTCACATATATGGTTTACACATATGATGGTTTACACAACTGATGTTTACACATATATGTGTAACAGATACGTTACTCTCTTTTCTCCCTGTCTGTATTTTAATTCTGGCATTCAGACTACCAGGTTGGATGTTATTTAGCATCCACACTTCACTGGAATTTGATGGATGAAAAGTAGGTAAAACAGAGTCAACATTAATTTTATTTACATCTACATATGTGTATGTGTGTGTGTGTGTATCTTAAAAAGGGTTTGGTAAAAGATATCAAGTGAAGTGAGGAAAATATGAATTAACAAATGACCAATAGTAAGACCTGTATCCATAAAATTTTAGAGTTGAGCTTTGAGCTTTGAGAGTAGCCAAGATTTATTTTTCTCAGAATCTATTTCATTTTTTTCACTCTAAAACAGAGTTTCTGCCATAAATTTATTGAGTGACTAACACCCTCTTGGACATGGCTTTCTGATAGGGTGCTCTATCCCTTCCCTTGTTTACCCCCATATGTAGATTTTCATGTTTGTATGCGGTACCACAACCTACCCTTCAGTATCCACTCTGGATACCACCCTAGTAACTCTCACTGCACCAATACCCCCCTAAAGATGAATTAATCTCATTGCGTCCTTGTCAGAAAGGCCAGTCTGGATTACTGAGTTAATGAATGAATGACTAATATACTATCTGCAACAAGTAAAACATTTTTATTTTAAAAAGTATTTCTAGGATTTGTTTTGCTTTAATTTTGTCAGTTCTTTTGTTTTGTTGATCTCAAAACAAACCCTAGATACATGACTGCAGAATTGAGGCTACTAGAAGAGGAGATTGGGAGGGGGTGGACACCTAGGGAGCCCAATGGTCTAGGGTAAAGGACTATGGGCACAATGTTGGTGGGTGTGGTGTGGTGAAATACATCTGAGGAAGTGTGAACCTGTTTTCCTAATTCATATACAGTGTTGTAAGCCAATGTCAACTCAAAAAAATAAATAAAAAAGGATAAAAAGCAAGAGTAAAAAAGCCTGACTAAGAAAAATCAATCAATAAAGCACCTTTCTTTCCAATCCCCATATAGTGACTCAGTGAATTTCAGGCATCATGCCACAAAAATAGGCGAAATATTTTAGGAGAAAGCAGATATGTTACTCCCTTTTCTCCCTGTCTGTATTATAATTCTGGCATTCAGACTACCAGGTTGGATGTTATCAAAATACAAAAAATGTTTAACATTGATTCTTTTGTAAGCATGTTGTTTTCAGCGCTGAATGGGAGTTTTCTGTAATAAAGTCATAAATAACATGATTTTGAAATAATCAAGAGTAGGCAAGAAAGTTCTTTTATAAAATTATAGTCATATTAAAAACATAAGAGAGAAAAAATTAAAACAATTGAGAAATGGGATTCATGAACTTCAATTAATGGAGAAATAAAAAATTTCAATGACATACATAGATGCATGTTTTCTATCATTTACTGCTGAGACATTATTTTACTGAATTTATCACAATGTCAATCACGGGCTTAAAATATACATATATTGTCTGGAATAATAGGGATAATAATGACAACTGTAATGCCATGGGCTTTTCAAAACCTTCCTCAGGATTTTGAAGAATTTAAAAGCTAACAGAAAATCAATTTTGTGGATATAGAGGGCAGGTCTTTTTGTGCTCACCTGGGAGAGTAGATTTCCTTGTAGAACTTTTAAATACTCGACTTGGGAGAAAGACAAGATTAAATCATATGGAGGAAATTTTCTGAGATTAAATATCCTTTGTAATCTCTTTTAATTTCTTTATAGATACACTTAGGGGTCACCTCATAGGGATAACAAATATTCTCAGATTCCATATTTACTTAGAAAGGTAAATAAAACTCCTTCATATTGTCAAGTGAAAATGCACTGCAACTGAACTTTGGTCCATTAAAATAATTTCTGATTGTGTTGCTTTTTGGGTATCAAATCTAGTGGTCAGTCATGATTCCTTTCCCCAATCTTACTTACAGATTTATCTTTTATATTTCTCCAATTTCTGTATTAGATGACTAGATAAGCTGTTAATGAGAAGTCACTTCTCTCTGACATAGATTATTTTACCTTCAGTATCATTTCTGATGTTGTAACTGTGTAACAGTAGCTTTTCAGGTATCTTTTTAAAAAAAAATGTCCAGTGAATTCTTGGAGCTTTATTATACTGTTCTATCTACATTTGAGTACATATAAAATTTTCTTTCTGCATTTCTTAGCTGAAATTCCTCTATAAAACTTTTTTTTCTCATCAGCTATTTTGTTATACTAAAATAATACTGAGTCAGATTAAATATTTGATTTATTTCATTTATGCATCACTTTTCAGAGTATTGCTTTACTTTCTTTTTTTAAACTTTTGCATAGAAGAACTGGAATGTAGGCAAAAGGTGTGGAAGGGGGGGGTGGTGAGAGGATTCAACCAGAGACAGTGTGGGGAGCAGACCAGGCAGATACAATGAAATAAAGTGGGGAGAAGAAGAGTGAAATACACTGCTGAGGGGAGCAGTGGGCAAGACAGGAGAGGTCTGCTGCTCCATGGGGGTTAGCTCCTTGCCTGGGGATGGAACTCAGGCTGTAGTAGTGATAGCAGTGAGACTTAACCCTTAAGCCGCCAGGGAGACCCTACTTTACTTTCTAAGTCCACCTTTTTGGTGAGCAGTAGTCTTTTTGGTTAATTTCATTACTTGGATTCTTATATATTTGGTAGTTTTCAATCCATTTTTGTTATTTGCATGTTAGTGTGAATGGTCTCCATCTTAAACCAGTGGAGTCTCAAGTTGACTGTGTCCTTTTGACATGGTCACATTACTCTGTGGTGGTTTTCTTGTCTTTTTTCACATTATCCTGTGAGACCTAGACTTTTTTCTCTCCAATAACTTGGTCATGGAGGTGTCTACATGTTCTAACTACAAGTAGGGGATGCTATAAAATGAGGTTACATTGTGATAATATTGGTTAGCAGAAACTCAATGGGAAGGTTTTTGGGATGAGTTTCTGTCAGTCATCAATGCTCATTCTCATGAGCTCATTCCCCATGTAGATACCATTTATGGTTATTGCAAGCTCATGTCAGGTAGCTCTTTCCTTTTAACTTGCTCAAAGCTTATTTTGACTTACAGACACCTGTACTGCTGAGTTCTGTAGGTATTAGGTTCCATGGCTCAAATTTTGCTTTTAAGTTTTCATAATGGCCAATCTTGCCCTTACAATAATGGACTTCTAAATTCTGTTTAGCTCACATTCTTCCACTCACTAACCTAGTCAATATTATGCATCAACATCATCATTGTCACCAACTAACTTGTTGTTAACTTTTTTGAGCATGATGATTATTGCTAGAATACATTCCCAAAGAGTACACTATTCCAATCTAAGGACTTTACACAAGAATCTTACAGTCTCAGTTAATATTCATCACTGTCCTTTGAAGTGGCTTCTACTGTCCTCAGGTAAGCTCTCCAAGGCTTAGAGAGGCCAGGTTATTCCTTTAAGGGCTCTCTGAATCCAAAGCTGGCACCTTTAACAACTCTTTAAATCTTCCTCTGCTGCTTGGAAATGCCAGAGATATGAAGAAATATAAGACATGATTTTTCTTCTCAAGATGTTTTAATTCCTAACTGAGGAAATTAGAATCCTCACAGAAAAAAATCAACATAAAGAAACATATGAAAAGAGACATGTAATTGTTTCTCTTCTAGTCCACTTACTTAGTGCTGTCAGGCTAATTTTACAAAAACATTTTTGCTATTATTACTCCCCTGCTTAAAACTTTAGAGATTTGGGCCTCCCTTGGTGGTGCAGTGGTTGAGCACAGCGCTGTGAAGCTGTCCGTCCACAGCCTCTGCAGCGCCGGTTCGACCCAGGCCGACCGGCAAGGGTCTCACGTGGCGCGTCAGACCTCTCCTGTCTCGCTGGCTGCTCCTCTCAGCAGTGTATTTCATCAGTCTGCCTGTTCTGCTCCCTGCTCTGTTTCTGGTGAATCTTCTCACCCTCCAGTGCATCTGGCCTGTATCCCCCAGTTCTTGTACAAAAAAATAAATAAAATCTTAAAAAAAAAAAATTCAGAGATTCCCCACTGTCTATAGGACAAAGTCCAACTTGTTTGCTCGGCATTTTGGGGCTTCCAAAATTTGGCCCTTACCTATCTTCTCGTGTGAAATTACACTGTGAAGCTGGCTTATTAAGCCCATGTCCAAGCCAAAGGATATGTCTGGTGCTCTGTGCTATTGTGACCTAGAAATGTTGCCACATAAGGCATCTTAGTTTTACTTAGTTCCACCTTTTAATTATTTATTTGATTGAGGTAACATTGGTTCATAACACTGTATATGATTCAGAAGTACAGGTTCACACCTCCTCCGATGTATGTTACCACACCACACCCACCCCAAAGCACTCATTGTCCCCTGGCATAGTCCACTGGACCCTCTAAACCCCTTTGCTCTCCACCTTTTAAAAGATGATCCATGAGATATAACGTCAAATATGTCCCAGACTCCTTCCTCAGTCGTACTTTTCATTGTAGCCAAACTGGTCTTGTTGTTCCCTAAAGTGCATCTTTCCAATTTCTGTCTCAGGATCTTTGCTCCTGTTATACCCTTGCCTACATGCCTGCCTTTTTTTTTTTTTTTTTTAAGATTTATTTATTTATTTATACAAGCACTGAGTATAGTCAGAAGTGCGGGAAGGTGAGAGGATTCACCAGAGCCAGAGCGGGGAACAGAACAGCCAGACTGATGAAGTACACTGCTGAGGGGAGCAGTGGGCACAGCAGGAGGGGTCTGAGCACCATGTGGGAACCTCACCTGGGGCCTGGAATTGAACTGGCTCTGCAGAGGCTGCAGGCAGCTTCACAACCCAGGGCTCAACTGCCTCCGGGGAGGCTCCATGCCTGCCTTTTCTTTTGACCTGCCCTTCCTTCAAAAGTCATCACCTTCATAGAGCTTTTCTTGTCTTCTTTAAGTTCTTATTTAACATAATGCCATTTGGAATTCCTCAGATCTCATTGTTTGCATCAATTACCATATATAGTCATAGATGACCACATGCATAGTTTTAAAATTGTATTTGGGCTTTTCTAATTATGAAAGTAATAAAAGCTCAAAGCAAAAGTTTGGGGATGTGCCAGATATCATAGGAGAAAATTACTAATAATCTCACAACCAAAGATAATCACTGCTTTATTTGTGTGTGTACATACATGTTATAATATATGCAACAATGGCATCATATTGTCACTATGACTTCATGACTTGTTTTTCTCTCAGCAAAATTTTTCTTAGTATTCATACACAATAGATTTTATTATTTTTTAAATTGATATACCACTGGTTTATAGCTCTGTATATGGTTCAGAGGTATAGGATCACACCTCTTCAGATGTATGTTACCACTCCCCATAATATCTCATGATATAAATGTTCCCTTGCTTAATGATTCAATTATGTATCACTAGATGTTTGTATTGTTTTTATTATAATTTTTAATTATATATTGCAATAAACATATTTTGGAAATCTTATCTTTTTAGTAAGTATTTTATAATAATAGACATACCTGGTTCTACACCACTTCCTAATTCTATTTCCTTGGGCAATGACATAATCTTTCTATATTTACATTTTCTCATCTTTGAAATTTTCATTGTGTCGCTGCTATATCAGTCTTATTGCAAGATAACTGGCACATGAATTATATGATAACATGATATGATAACATTATATGATAACAAGATAACATGTCAGTGAATTATATGATTTTTATTATTTTGCCTTATGCCCCTATTATAAGGACACACATCCCTTAAGGGAAAGACTTAGTCACAGGGGGCTTGTGTTTGTTGTCCTCATGTCTGTCCCCTCTATTATATGTAACTGGAGGTTACCAATTGTTAATAATGATGACATCGATGCCTGGCTATTCACTAAATACTCACAGTACAAGAAGTTACACTTAGCAATACTCCCATGTATATCCAAACCTTGTCTTGATATTTAAAGACTTTACATTTCACTGTCCTCACCCAAGGGCTTATTTTTTGCCTCTAATCTTAGTTTTCATGTGTTCCAATTCCCTCCTCTATTCACAGTATAGTCATTGCCTTTTTGTTGATTGACCTTTCCTGTTGAGGATATGCTTAAATACAAGGGTTTGGGAAGATCTATGCTATCCTTATGCAAAGGTATTTCTAGGGCATGAATGCATGGTACTGTGAAACAAATCTTTGGCTGAGCTAACCAGTTCAAAAGCCAGCCTCACAGTGGAATTTCACACATGCAAATGAACCATTGTGATCCTGGTCATGAAAATTCATGGAATAGTGGCTAGTTCAGTGAGGATGACCTGTCAATTTGGCAGCCAATCATTTAGTTAAACATCCAAATTACTGGCCAGTTACTCAGTCTAAAGCTAGTCTTCCTGTTACTGAGTTCTATGTAATCCTATTAAAAGCAATGACAGTTCCTTTGATTTGTGGCAGTTAATGGTGTAGAAGTTCCATGCAGGCATAGGGCATATGTCTGGCACAGTTTAAATGGACTATTTGTATCGCTATTGAATTTATTCTTAAAATAATAGATATCTTCTGTTGAATAACAGGCAAAGTATCTTAATTTCATGGGTGCCCCTATTTACAAGTTTCATCAATTTTAAACGGGAGTTCCCCTAAGGATTAAATCATCATTTTTGATGTGAACTAATTGATTTTGTTGGACATATATTTAACTCCTTGGACCAGTCGGTCCTCCAGGCAGTCAGAGAGTAAGTCATGGAGATGCCTCAGGACCTGGCAGACCTCGGGAGCTGCGTAATAGTCACTCATCTGAGGTTTAATTCAGACATAAGGTCGTAGCGTTGGTTAAGTTGGGAAATGAATCCAGAACAGTTATTCTTATTCACAGACCTCTGAGGATATGATGAAAACTTTTGGACTTTAATTCTAGAAAAATTCACAATCTGGCATGAAAGTTCCAAGAATTTATGTATCTGCCAAATCCCCAGTGTCCAGAAATGATGAATTCTAAGTTAAGATTCCTGCTTTCTTATATTTCCTGCTTAATTATTCAAGTATATACTACTAGACATAGTACTACATAGGAGAGAGGGGAGGGCAAGAATAAGGAGATATCAACAGAGGCAGAGAAATTGGCAGGAAATAGATGTAACAGCACTTATCTTAGCATAACATAATTTCTCAACACCCTATTAGATTCTAATAGGAACATTCTGAGCCCATAATCCTGGGTTCTTCTGGCCAATACAATCTCTTACATGAGATGTACCACACACTCCACATTTGAGGATTTTTGACACACTGTGGAGAAACTCCACAGAAATAACGATTTTATCTTAAAAATAAGTGTGTGTGTATATATATATATATATATATATACATACACATATATATATGGCTTGTATATATAAAGGCAAGTATATATACACACAGTGTTATAATTTAAAGGGCAATCTCACTTGTAAATGAAAAAACCTTTTGTGTATGCTGAAGACAATCTATAGAATAATTGTACTAAAATACTGTTGATTGGAAGCAAAGGCTATTCAAAGAATATTCCTATACATTACCATGTTTGTTTTTTCACAATAGTCCTATTTGTTAGGTAGGGAAGAAATTGTTATTTCTATTTTTAAAATTAAAAAAAAATTGATGCAGTTTATATAAAGATTTTCATGGTTTCAATGATAATCAATAACAAAATGAACTCTGGAAACCAGATTTTCCAGCTTTATTCTCTTTGATTCTAGATTGAATCCAATATATCCCTGTTGATAGTAGCATCTATGCAACTAGCATAGATCCTTTTGGTTCCTAAAGTGAAATATATGAATTGAAAAAGTGTTATTGAAAGGACAAATAATGGAATCACAGAAGTTTAGAGTGTAAGAGAGCCTAGAGATGAACTGTATAATCTGACCTATGCATGGTAAGGAAGGAGACCTGACTCCGAGGACTTAAGACATTTATTTGGATCTCTAGCTGGCCTGTAAGAACTTGCAAAAGAGTCTGGGGATCACACAAGGAGGACTGCTCCCCTCCCACCACCGCCCCGCCCTCTCGGACTCATTGCTTTTGTTTAACAAGGGACAAGCAAGATTTCAAAGCATATATTCTACTTCATATGTAATTTAGGTAGACTGATTTGACAACAGTTTTGAAATGATGAATCAAATCCAGTTCTCATTCCAGGGTATGCTTGGGAAGTTGAAAATTCTAAAGAGTATTTCTCAGAAATAGTTTTTCAATATGGTAATACATTGTCCTGTACATGCTGTTGAACTGGGAAACTTTACTGGCTATAAGGAAATATGACAGATTAATTACTCTGCTTATCAGACTTTTATACAGACTCCTAAGTTAGAATAGGTGATATATGAATCAAAGATGAATATATAATACATACATGTTACATCCACATTCACCAACATCCTTATATGTGATCATATGTGTATACATATATGTAAGCATTTAAAAAAAAATTGGACCTTCTGGTTATTTAAACACTCCTACATACAACTTGCTTTTTTGGAATTATTTAGTTATGCACGATATCACCATATTCAGTATTTTTTTTAATAATAAACATGTCTAGTCAAAGAAAGCATTAATGAAGCAATTCCCCAAATAAAACAGTCCATGATATCTGAGTTGCAGCAGAGAGAGAGTGTGGTCTTTGTAGTCTAATCAAGATCACAAGACTTGTTTTGAGCGTCTGTCATCTTTAATTTTACGGCACTTCATTTCAGAGTAGGACTGCCAGGGTCACATGCAATTAAAACACAGGCAAGATTTGTCTTGTGAAATCTTAACATAAAAAGTAATGTGTTACTCCATTTTAACTTTTCTACTGAACTCTGTGAACTCACTAATTACTTTTCCCCCCTCTTGTCACCTTTTTGATATGACATGTATTTTATAGAGGAGATAGAAGTTTGGAATTTTTTTTATATCCTGCATACGATTGAGGATAACAAAATTAAACCAGAGAAAAAAGGAATGCGTTTTTCAGAAATGCATTTTTTAAAAGAAATATCTAAGTACTCCAGCTTCAATTACAAAGAACCTCATAGATCAAATTCTAGGAAATAACTGTTAATCTTCTTAACTAGGGCAGGTAGAAGTGTAATAACGAGCCAAAGATTTTATAGAGGCCAGGATAGTGAACCAGAGTTTATTCTCTGGGGTGCGGGCAAAGGGGCTTTTATGTGATTGGCTGTGAAAAGCATTAAAAGCCAGCACCAACGTGGAGATTTGGAGTGTGAGGAGGGTTGTTCCATCTTAGTGATCAGTAAATTGCATAGACCCTTATTAACCTTATTGATAAGGAGCTTAGGGAAGTCCCATTCAGGCCGCAATATATTCTTTTTGTTCTCCTGTCTGTCTCCGTTTGCAATCCCAGACGCTTTGTATGGAGAGGCTTTATGCTGCACCTCAAAATTCAGCGTTAGTCACTGTGCCTTTAAGTTAGAGCAAGGGGATGGAGCACCGATCCAGCCAGGCACAAGGGGTGCAGGGCCTATTTAACTGGTGCTGTGGACACCTGGAGAATGTTTGAAAATTTTGTGCTTAAAGAATCTTTTATATTGCTCCTCTTTCAATGCAGCTGGGGTCTGTGGGGATCAGGGGATTATTTTTGATACCTGTCGAAAAGAGTTATGTCTACACCGATTTTCCATCCCTCACTACTAATTAACCTTATTGTATACAGGAAACAGTCTATTTAATACCTGCATTCTTTCTGTAATGCCAAGTAAAATGAAATCCAGTGTGAAATCTAGTTAGCGTTTGCCTTTTTGAAGTCATTTTTAAGTTTCCAGTTTTAGTGACTGTGACCTTAGAATTGATAGCTAGAAAAATGGTGAGCTCAAACCAATTTTGGTTTCAATTGTATTCTTCACCCCTCCAACTTAAAAGCTGCCTTTCACCTGGACTGGTGAAGAGACTGAAGGAACAGGACATGCCGAGGTAGACATGTTTCTGTGGAGCTTTTGGAGTTGACTTCTCTCTATGGTTCTGACTCATCCCTCCATAACTTCCAGAGGTTGGTTCCTACTCTAATTCCTCTTCCTGTCTCCTCAGCATATCCTGCTCAGTCTTCCTCCTTATAATCAGCGTGACTCCAATCTACAGGTAGACGTGCCATGGCGAAGTTGTGCAGCAGCAATGCAAATAGACTCTAAAGGAGAGGAAAGAATCTGAGTCCAGGGTTAAAACGCTGAAGGAAATCCCATTGGTGGAATGTTTGTGAGGGAAAAAAAGGTAGGGTCTAGCAATAAAGAGCAGAAATTAAACTCTGCAAAATGTCACCAAATGATGTGGAAAAATCCACACGTCTTCAAGTATGCTGCACAATATGGACTTTGAACACATTTTGCTAGTGATGTGAGAATGGTTACTGCAAGTCCTGCTCTTAAGATGCGCACGTGTGTGTGTGTGTGTGTGTGTGTGTGTGTGTGTGTGAAGTAAACTTGTCAGCTTAAATGGTGCCAGAGGAAAGTGAGGATTTTTCAGGCCATTGCTCTGTATTTGCCAGATTTCTTGACTTGAGATTTTCAAACATTGGTCAGAAAGCCTATGCTCTTTAACACTTATCTAACACATAAACCATGCATCTGACAGTGTAGGGGAGTTGAGTGGATGCTGCTGCTGGGTGTCAGGGATGTCTAGAGTCTTCTAAATCTGGAGCAGGACATAGGAATTTGCAATTAAACTTGTATGAGTTGGTTAGTGAATATCTTGGTGTCTAACCAGTGGTGTCTGCTGTTGAACTTTAGGAAAGGAGAATTTCTTGGGGATTTAAACTGCAAAAGAGGTAGTTTAAGGGGTGTTGGTTGACGGTTCTTTTATAGGTGGGACTAGCAGTCAGTACAAATACGAGTGATTTCGCTGTGCGTGAAATACTATATTTAACTTACTATGACTAGTTGATAGGAAACATGATGATGGATCATAGTCATATTTATGTTGCTTATGTTCTGGGTGTTTGTCTTTGTTCCCTCATCCAACAAGTACATGCTGAGCATTAACTATGAGCATAGTGTTGCCACACTCCCTCACTGATTTCTTAGCATGCTCCTAATTGAATGAGTGTTCTATAGAATCCATTTGATTGCTTGAGAGTTTTGTGGACAGTTCATGCTTCATTTCATTCATAAGATCACACAAATCATCTGGATAAGTCTATATGGGATGTGTGTATGTGTATACTTCTGCCAGGTCTCTCACCAAGATAGCTAGACCTTTTCATTTTGACAACACTACTACAGAAAATTGTCATCTTTCTTTGTGCAGGATGTTCACTATATTTTCATCATTTGGATGATTCAGGATCATTCTCCGGTAGCAGGTGGCACAGTGTGTCTTGATGCCTGCCTCTTTTTCAATTATATTTAAGAGGAACACTGTTGGAGACCCATTTTTTTTTTCATCTTGTACAGGATTCCTAGGGTAAGATATAATTTCAATGCAAAATTAGGTAGTATGATATGATGGATGATAACAGAGCATTGACAAATATGATCCAGTGCAGGATAATACAATGTAACATATAGCAGAAGCCACCCAAACTGGTCCTTTTTAATATGTGGGCAAAAGCTACCATTCTGTACTCTTATAATGCAGTTACTAGTCCATACACTGTGCATCGCGAAAACAAAATAGTACTACATGAATATTAAAATTATAATAGCAACAACATAGATGACATTTAGATATCTATTCATGATAACAAATTTCTATATTTAGGATAAAAAAACTATATTTTTTCAGGGGAAGTAATATCCCTTTCTTTGTTTCATGAATTTTGGATGGAACGTGAAACCCTCATCAGGTGTTTTAACAGGAGAGAGACCAGGTATTCACATATGGAGTATAAATATTTGGGGTGTTTATGTGCTTACATTTCTTCAGTTCCTTTCCTAACTGAGTGAGCATATGGTATAGTGATTAAAGCAGAGACCTCTAGAGCCATATTATATAGAGTCAAATACTGACCTGACACTTCCTAACTGCATGGACTTGGGTAATTTCATTATTTCCCCCCTTCATTTCCTCAAGTATAAATCAGGGATAATAATCATACTTCCCTCCATAGAGTTGTGAAGATTAAATAAAACAGTATGTAGAAAGTGCAGTTCCTGGCACATAACAAGCACTCAATAAATGTTAGCTAATCAAAATTAGCCTTTTGAGGACTAATTTTTCTTGGTAGTCCTCTAGGTGGTCAGAAGAACAATAATGTTGAACAAAAATTGAGGGAGAAGTCAGAGGAAGGTGAGATAGAAATGCCCTTATCTGGGAATCAGGCTAGAAGCAGAAGGCCCAGAGCGTGCACACTTGCCTGACTGTGCGTGACTTGGCTAAAATATTAGATGTCAAATACCAGATCATTGTCAAAACAGCAGAATTCACTCCTTCCCCAAACCAGGGATTCAGCAGGAAATGGGCCTGCTCTCATTTTGTGTAGAAACAACTGGTGTTTTGCGTGTAACAGTAGTCATTAAAAGGTGCCGGGTGAAGCCCTCAGGCTGAGTAGGATGATGGGTCATGATCATATTTCCCTTATCTGCTACGGCTCTGAATTCAGACCTGCAGTATCGGAGTAATGGCAATAATCTATGTGATCATGAATGTGCCTATGATTTCCTTCTGCTGCAAACTTCACTCTACAACATTTTCAGGAGAATCTTTATAATTCTTATAAAGTCATTTCCCAACAACCTTCAGGGTTGCAACATTGATTATAGACTTAATATAAAAACATCTTGGTAGGGTATTTGAGGTTTTTAGGAGTCTGGTCACAATCTTCTTTCTTACAGTCTTTAAAAGGTGTTTAATTTAATTGTTCATCAAAAAGTGGGATACATATTATCTACATCCATTAGAAACAACTCTTTTAAAAAAAGATTTATTTTATTTACTTATGCATACAACAACTGGGGTCTAGTACAGAGGGGAGGGGGCTTGAGAGGATTCACCAGAGACAGAGAAGGGAGCAGAACAGGCAGATCTACTGAAACACACTGCTGAGGGGAGCAACAGGTGAGGCAGGAGAGGTCTGCTATGCCTGAGGGTCAGCTCCCTGGCCAAGGATCATGCTGCAGTGACTGGTGATAGCTTCATAGCACTGAGACTAAACCCCTGCACTACCAGGGAAGCCCCTAAAAACAACTTCTAGTTTCATGGTGTATCACCAATTTTAATTTGCTTTACATGATCCCATGAGACTGTCCAAAGAGGCAAGATAAAACAAGTATATTCTATTTTATAGGTTAGCAAACTGAGAGCCAGAGAGACTAAATGATTTGCTTTGGACCAGAACAGCAAGTTCTCTTAAGTGCATAATCTGCTTGTCTTCTACTCTTACACGTTGCTCTGACTTATTCATGTCTCTAGAATTTGTTTCAGATGCTACAATTTTGCAATATCAGAAGGTATAACATTGTGTTCATAAAAATGGTGGTCTTTCTTGGTTTAAGTCTTCTCAGATGTGTTTTATTAGGTGGCTTTAAAAATCAGCTTTTGCATAAGTTTCTGAACTTCTGGATTTTCATAAAGATCTATCAACGTTGTGCCCACATTCCCACATAAGCATGTCTGCTTGAGCTGCGTAGAAGCCCACCCTTTGGCCTGGGGCTAAGTTTAAGTTTTCCCCTATTGTTACCACTTAGTAATGTATTAGGCCTGCTCCGCTTTTCTCATTGGTATTCCCCCCTGGCCCCGCTGTAAGCATTTGCATTTCAACCTTTGTTTTTAAAGAAAGGGGGAGGAGGGAAACCCGTGTCTATTTTCTAAAGATAAGTTGACTGTTTTAATTGAGTAAATAACATGAGATTATGATGTTTGAAGAAGTCTTTTTTTTTTTTTTTTTTTTTTTTGTATTACGATTTTGAGTTTCCCAGGAGAGAGTTGATACTGTTGTGGTTTATTTCTAGTTTTTGACAACAGAGCAATTTGACCCAGAACTCTTAGTGACAGTCCTTTTTGATGAAAATCTTTGCAGGGCCTTTTAATTAGGAATTGACAGAGTGATTAACTTATAATTCACAAAAATAAATGTGGAAAAGAGAAGTACAGGTCAATTTCTAGCTGTGTTAAACTGTAAGGACAGCACCATTGGCAAGTGATTGTTCCCTTTTAACAGCTTTTCTAATTTTTCTTAATTGGATCCTTTGTTTTCTAATTGGAGAGGGAGAACCATCATATGGCTTTCAATTACTAGCCGTGGCATGGTGATCCTGCATATGGCACATGCTAAGTAAAGTAAGACTTTCAACATATAGGATGGGGTAAATACCTTCTCCAAGATGCTGTGTAAGAAAGAGGGCCAACTTCCTAGAAGCCGACAAGTCCAAGTCAAGTCCGTTAGCTCTGTCCATTCCATCTTGTGTTCTGGTTATTAATTACGTGCATAAACAGGGCATAGTAACTAGCTTGATTTTCCAGGGAAACTGTTTCAGATCTATGCTTCCATTCTAAAGACTAGTTTTTAATTTCCTAAAATATTTGCTCATCATAATGTAGACATGCTCTAAGAGTACAGGATTATCATTGCTTTAGCAAACTTGAGACTCCCTGCTTGAAATGAAAGGGACAGAGGTGTGTACCTGCTGAGGTATTCAATCATTGATAATACAAAATGATTTTTGCTTTGGTAGAAAATGTAAAGAATACACACGTGTGTGCGCACACACACACTCATCTTCAAAGTAGTTTGTTTCTTCTGCCCACTCGTGAAATTTGAGATTCTCTTTCTAAGAAATACATTTCCACTATCATTTTAGTATTTTATAACCCCCATTGTATTTCTTTCTTTCTTTCTTTCTTTTTTTTTTTTTTGTGGGACCCTCGCCAGCGGCCGGGGAATGAACCGGCTCCGCAGAGGCTGTGGGCAGCCTCACAGCCCAGCGCTCAACTGCTGTGCCACTGTTAGGGGGAAATGCGGGTGAGGACCCACAGTCAGGCACCCCGTTTTGTATCGGGGTTGCTCTACAACACCACCAGGGGAGGCCCCATTGTATTTCTTTTGCCTACAGAATAAACTAAATATTTTATCATGTCGTATTTAAGACCACACCATCTTCTTCCAGCTCTGTTTTCTGTATAAAATTACCAGGTGTGCACGTCATCCTCTGTTGTCTGACCTCACTTTTTCTTGATCTATTTAAGACTGGTCGTGAGGTTTCTGCTTCCTTCTTTGTCTTCTACATTTTCCTTTTGTAACAGGGCGGTCCCCAGGAAAGGGGGAGGTTCCAGGTTTCCTGCCCCACCCAAAAAGAAGGGTGGAGCTGAGGGAGAGAAGAAGCTGCTGAGGAGACGGATGAAGGAAGGAAGCAGGAGGGAGAGCCAGAAGGAGACCTGGAGGAGGCACATGGAGCAGAGAGACATGTGAAGAAACTGCGCTTGCCTTTTGGTCGTGGACTGGGTGACACAGAGGTGTGTGAGAGACCAATGGGGAGGTGGCAATGGCGGTTTTTGTCTTGATTTTGCTCTTTTCCTTTGAGACTTGTCTGGTTGTTTCTGATCCTTTTCTGTGGGTCCCCCCCTGGAAGATGCTTTAGACTTGTGACAGGCTTTGGGGCCTTGTTCTGGGCCAATCCTGCTTGGGTGGACTTTTACCCACGAGGGTTCGGGTAACTTTGGGCACTTGATTTAGGAACTATATTCTTTGTCTTTCCTGTGTTGTTTCCTAATTGCATTAAAGTTCCTTCCCATTAAAGTCTCATGTTTTGTGTTGATGCGGTGGATGGCAGAACCTATTTAGAGCAGGCAGGTTTGCGGGGTCTGGGGTGCCCCTCTCCCTGCCCTGTAACACGTTGTCTGGTAAATCTTATTCACTGGTCAAGATTAGACTGAGGAAGTTACCTTTCTGAGGAAGCTTCAATCAGTTCTTCCAGGCACAATTTCTTATTTGGTTCTTGGTAAACCACTGAATTTTAATATCTCTGCTCTAAGTTCTGCTCATTGATTCATTCATTAAAAAATACTTTTTGGTCAATAAAATAGGGAAAAAACCTTTTGAGCATCTTGGTGAGCCCTGGAGCTACATAGTTATCAAGATGACTGAAGTCCTTGATCTTTTATTGACTGTAACTAATGCCTAGGTGATTTTGGCCTTTCTGTATTATGACACTCGCAGAAGTTGGGAATATTTGCCTTACTTTATATTTGTGCCAATAGTGCCTAGACTTGTACTTGGCTCAAGTGAAGTGATTAAAAAAAAATCATTGTCTTTTTATGTCTGGATGGATAATGTTGATCAGTATTTTATTTTTTTTGAACATTTATTTATTTATGCATAGAAGAACTGGGGTACAGGCCAGAGGTGTGGGGGTGCGGGTGAGGGGATTCACCAGAGACAGGGTGGGGAGCAGAACAGGAGGATTGACTGAAATACACTGTTGAGGGGAACAGTGGGATCAGTATTTTAAACTCTAACCTCTTAGTGCGTCAACTTAGTACACCTCCTTTCTCAGCTTTTAAACTTGGAACAGTTGATATGACCACTGTCACTGTCTTTGAGATGTTATGGAATCTAGTGATCTCTTGGCAGAGCCTTTTATGCCTTTGGGGTGTGTAAGTCAGAGCCTTTCAGGGGCACTTTGGCTCAGCACTTTGGGAGTATCTTTTCCCAATGAGGAAACATAGTCTCTGGTTAAAGACCCTTAGCAGGCAGGGAAAGGACACAGCTGGGGTTTGAATGTGGCTAAATCCAATCAGATTGGAAATAAAGAAGCTGCTGCTTTTGAAGATTATAAATCTGGAAAGCAGCAGTGACGAGAGGCTGTGAGTCCCCATCAAAGCAGGTAGTGCCATTTCTCTTTGGCTGGGTCCTCTCTGGCCACTGCTCACAGAATCATTTTAAAGATGGACTTGTGAGGGATAAGATTGTAATGCTGAGACTAACTACTAAGCCCATTCCTCCCCCTTTCGAAAAGAGAAGTAATTAAAGTCTTGGAGGAGACATAATTGAGAATATAGAATGTCATGGAAATGAAGAGGTCTTGAAATAGAATGCCAGAAACATTTTTTATGCCTCCATGTTTTTCTGAAAGCCGTTAAGTACAACTTTACATAGAAGAAGAACTTGCAGCTAACAAGTCTTAGCTCACTGTGTGTGTGACTTTAGATCAAGGGGGTTTTCCTCCTGTGAGTTGCCTTGGCTCTGTGGTATGTGTACATGTCCAGTAGATGGAAACACTCTTTAGCATTTATTGTGGTTGCTTTCCTGCTCTTGGACATGAGCTGATGTTCTGGTGCTATTGCCAAAATGAAGACATTCAAGAAAGGCAAGAGGAATCTTTCTTTCCTCCCCCAGCTCTGTAGATGCAAGAGTGCATGCATGTGTAACTCTCTCCTGAAAAGACCCTTGCCCCTCTTCCCCTCCCACCACCACCATGGACCCCATCCATACAGCCTACCACTCTGAGCCCACTAACGCCCTAAGTGTTTGCTCATGGATCTGTGCTTCATGAGCTTTATTTACATGCTTTATTTTTCATTTTATGAACAAATTGATAACTAGACATACTTTTTATTGTACTGGATTACTTTTATTTATTTCATTTGAATTTGATTAAAAAGCTGTCAAACAGAAGTCTATATTTTTATCAGCAGAATACTTTCACAAAACTGAACAGAAGATGTGTTCGGCTAGAACCTACTTTTCAACATAAAACAATGTTTGATATATTCTAGACAGTTACCCTTTTGTTTATCCATGACAACTGAAACTATCCATCAAATGGATAAAGCAATCCAAGTCTAGTCAATAATCCTTAGGGCATATATAAAAAAAAAAAGCCTTTAAAAAAAGTTCTTTCTAGATGGATTTAATGTAATTCACCAATAAAGCATTCACAGAAGCATAATAAAATTTCTACATAAAATGACATAGCCAGTGAAAAAGGAAGATACAGAGTTTGATGAAGATTCAAAATGAATGTAAACATTAAAAATGAGCAGTCATGCAATTCCTGTACAATATAAAGATCAAAATTGCAGGGGCACTAATTTTGCTTCTAATTTATAAGTCAGTCTGTTTATGAGGCTGCAAGGCATATATATGTGTATATATGTATATATATTATATATATATAATATTAACCTAGGCAATGGCAAATGTTTTAAACTGTTGTATTTCTGCAGAAAAATTGCCGTTCAACATATTTTTGTAAATTTCACCATATAGCATCAAGGATAGCTGGACTATATTTACACATACAAAACTATTTTTGAAAGATGAAATATGTCTATTTTGGTTGTGAACTTGATCTTTTTGCTCTATTTTAAGATGATCAATTTCTTCTTTCCTCCATCTTTTATTTCTACTCTTACCCAGTGTTGGGCACCTACCTCAGGCAGATCCGATAGTAAGAAGCCCCATTCACCTGTGCATACAAGCACATTCTTACTCTGAATCACACTCACACTCACTCTCATATTTACAAGACCCCACACCCAGTGTCTAGGAGCAATACTGAAGCTATCTTTTGGATGTGCACTCTGAACATTATTTAATAGCATGGAGCATGCATAATGCATGCTTAGAAGTGCTAAAAGAAACAGCACTGAAGGGGTTAATGTAGAACACATATAGGCAAATATTGTCAACTATTTTATTCAAATGTTTGGAACTAATACACAAAATCATCATTAAGTTTTCACAAAATGAGGCATCTGTCGCTTGAAAGGAAAAAAAATATTTCAGAAATATGTTTACAGAAATGTAAAAATATTAGGCATCAAGACAGATGTGAACATATTCAGTAACTTGTCTTGTCTGTCAGTCTTCCTCTTAGCTGAAGATCTTATTGTATTCACTCAGCATGAGTTCCGCTATCTGGTTTTGGTACACCATGTTGACTGCCATGTTCCCAGTTTCGTTTTCAGCTCGAAGGAGGGTGGGTCCAAATACAATCCCTAAGCTTTGAGTGGACATAAGGTTCTGGGATGCTTTGGCCACTATCCTGTGGAGAGAGAGAGAGAAAAGATTCCATTGGGGTTTAAAATGAAATTGTGGCTACTTTTGGATTATAAAGTTCTTGTGCTCTTGAATTCTTTTTCTTTTTCCTTTCATTTTTCATTTGTAGAAGGACAGAAAGGGAAGTGACTGGTTTTGGCAAAGTGGAGAAGGCAACACAAGAACAAAAATGTAGTCCTAGAAAAGCAAGAACTACCCCAATACTATTTAGTCTTCTATTTTTCATGCTTTACTGGATGGGAATAGAACCTATGACTTTTGTGGGAAGTTGCTTTGTACAACTCTTCATCCTCACACTAGGGGCCATTGTGGTTCTCAATAAATGTCTGTAGAATGAATAAATAAATATATTAAACAGGAAAACAGCAAAAAAAAAAAAATCCAGCCTTTGAAGTGATTATAGTCAGTGGAAGAAACAGGTGAGAGATACATAAAAAATAAAAATCCCCACAGAATAGAACAATATGTGCATATTTAATAATGAAAGGAAGACATAAGGACTGAGAAAAAATTTGTTTAGTGATTAGGGTGAATAAAGTGTTCCTGACAAATGCTGGGACTGGAATATGTTTTGTAGAAAAGGTAGCTTCTGAGACATTTGCATGCATGGCAAAATTCTAAATGTCTCCATTCAATTTGGATAGACAGTTTAACTCACACCTCAATAAAATGCAGAATTCTGTAGCATTTGCACAGGAAAAGAGTCCCATTGGAATCAAAGAAATGTCTGCTGTATAAGGACTGCATGGAGAGGTGGGATACCAATGAAACATTAGGATGTGGTTTTATTAATCGTAACACCTTGCCTGCTCCATCATGGGCCTCTTAAAAAGAAAATAAAGCCCCATCATATAAAATAAGAATTAACAATATAGTGCTCATTACAATTGAAACCTACCTGGATTTATATTAAAATTAAAGAGTGAGATTTTAGTGATGCTACGAAAGTAGGGATAGCATATAGAAGAATAAGGTGCTAAGAAATACCAAACTCTGCACTGTATTAGATATCCCAAACCAAGGGAAATATGAGTATTGGAAATAAAGTGAGGCAAAGGAAAGGTGCATTCAAAGCAGTGGGGTCTTGGGTCTCAGCACCCATGATGGAACCCTGGAGGACTTTATCCTGTGCAGCCCACCCAGTTCTGGACCAGAAGATGCAGGCAGCCTGGAATTATTTCTATCCCTTGATTAACCTAAGCCTTTGCAGTAGCACTTCCATGCCCAAGAGGTCTTGTCATCTCTCTCCTGAAAGAGACTGAGCAGGGCAAAAGTCATTGATTTGTGACTCCCTACAACCCGAGCTCATGGCTGGCAAAATATTCTCAACCCGATGAATTAAGTATTGTTCGAAGCAATTTTATTGTCTCCTTTAAAACTCACAAAAAATCCCATGAGGTATTTTCTATTATCCAGCCCATTTTACAAATGAGAAGACTGAGGTTGAGAGCGGTGAAGTGCTAACATCACACAGAGCTGGGGTTCAAAACCAGGCAGCCTTGGTCCCAGCTCCTATGGAAGCATCATTTCCACTGCAACAGGGTGGTCCCCAGGAAAAGGGGAGGTTTCAGGTTTCCTGCCCCACCCAAGGGAGAGTGGAGCTGCGCTGGGAGGAGAAGAAGATGGAGAGGAGACTGGAGTGGGAAGGAAGCAGGATGGAGAGCCAGAAGGAGACCTGGAGGAGGCACGTGGAGCAGGGAGACATGTGAAGAAGATGCACTTGCTTCTTGGCCCTGGTCTGGTTGAAACAGATGTGGGTGAGAGACCGTGGGGAGACTAACAATGACAGCATTGATTTTGCTCTTTTCCCCCCAGGGTTGTCTGACTGTTTCTGACCCTTTTCTATGCATCCCCACCAGAAGGTGTTTTAGATTTGTGGTAGGCTTTTGTGCCTCAGAGGCCCTTCTTTGGGCATTTACCCATGAGGGGATGGGTAACTTCAGGTGCTTGATTTGGGAACTCTATTCTTCCCATTCTTTCCCTTTTCTGTATTGCACACTAATTATATTAAAGTTCCTTTCCACTGAAGGTCTTATGCACTACAGTCTATTTTGTCTTGATGTGGTGGTGGTGTTATAGGACAGGGAGAGGGTCAGCCCAAGCCCCGCAAACCTGCCTATTCTAAATGGGTTCTGCCATCCGCCGCATCAACACAAAACATAGGAGACTTTAATGGGAAGGAACTTTAATAAAACTAGGAAACAATACAGGTAAGGCAAAGAGTCTAGTTTCTAAATGAAGCACCCAAAGTTACCCGTCCCCTCGTGGGTAAAAGTCCATCCATATGGGATTGGCCCAGAGCAAGGCCCCAAAGCCGGCCACAGGTCTAAAGCATCTTCCAGTGGGGACCCATAGAAAAGGGTCACAAACAACTGGACAAGCCCGGAAGGAAAAGAGCAAAATCAACATCAAGATAAAAGCTGCCATTGTCACCTCCCCACGGGTCTCACCCACATCTGTGTCACCTAGTCCACGACCCAAAGACAAGCGCAGTTTCTTCACGTGTCTCTAGGCTCCATGTGCCTCCTCCAGGTCTCCTGGCTCCATGCTGCTTCCTTCCTCAGTCTCTTCTGCAGCTTCTCCTCTTCCTGCTCAGCTCCACCCTCCCTTGGGAGGGGCAGGGAACCTCCCCCTTTCCTGGGGACCACCCTGTTACAGTGGCAGAACCTATTTAGACAGGCAGGTTTAGGGATTTGGGGTGCCCCTCTCCCTGTCCTGTAACACCGTGATGTATTGTGACTTCCTTGCTTAGTAAACTGGCAGGTTATTCTCTCTGTCATCCCCCTTATATAGAAAATTTCTATAAGAGTATGAGAATTTTTAGTTCTCACTGTAGAATTGTGATTAGTAGCTTGGTTACAATAGACTTATTGTGGGCAAATTTGGACTCCCAAATTTGGACTGAATATTTAAGATGTTCTGCCTCACATTTTTACTTTTCTTCTGCTTTAAATGGAGAACATTTGTACCTGTGAGCACTGTTGGCATGGATACATTTCTGGAAGAGATTCTCATATTTTTAGAGTATCAGTGAGTTATCTGAGACTTCAAATATAAAATTTTCTTTGGAAAATAAGAAACTATGCCACTTTGCTACTGCATTTACCAAAAGTCTATAGAATGATTTAAACATCCTCCTACCTGAAGTAGGGGCAAATTGAGTATATCTTTACTTCCATTTAACTGCCATTTATCTCAGTTTAATATCTTGACTATCTCCCAGGTCTCTTATTATAAAGGTCACTAGTAAGACTCTCTGTGAAGAAAGAATAGAATTATCTCTTTTAGTTTTAAAGTAATACCTTTTTGTGACACTAATTCCTTCATTGATCCCATCATAATAAAAAAAATGTTAAAGGTAAATATGTAATACCATAACTAATCAAATAGTTAAGTACCTATTAATGTTAAATGTTGCTTTAATAACTTTACATATTAGTAGTGAAGATCTAGGTTAATCAGCTATATCTAGCTCAGACTAGGGTTCAGAGGTCATAGGACATGGAGAGGTAGAATCAAAAGCCAGAGAGCATTGAAAGTATGAAAATGAGTGACTGATAAAGGACATTGTGGCCAACAGGACAGAAGAACAGTAGGACCTGGAGACCAGGGACACTGAAAGGGAAAGGGACTATGTCAAGACAGACTGAGGATTGAAGATTACTTTTCTTATTTAATAATGACTATAATTTCAGTTGGCAGTAGGAATAGCGAGATTTGGGATGGCTGGGATCTAGAATTGAGTCAAACTCACATTGCTGAGGCTAAACATCAATAAAAGTTCAAAATTGATTACTGAAGGGCCCAGTCATTACTGTCAGGAGGTTGTGGGGGTAGAAGCTAGACATCTTTAGCATCTGGATAAACTTGAATCACTGGAGGGTTAACTCAGCTCCTGGGGTGAGAGCCCAGAATGTTAAATTAGCAGAACGGACTTCGGCCACGAAGGGTAGAGAAATAAGTGGGGCTAAACTGTTTTTCAATTTCCCTGCGTTCTTTAAATTTTTCCTTCAGGAAAAAGTCTGGTTTTAGAATCTAGAACAGGGCCAGACCTAGAGAAGATGACCAAGATTTGTTTTAAATAGAATGAGTAGGAGGCTAGAACTGAGTATCAGAGTCATATGGGGTTGGGAGGGGTGAGTTCTCTCTCCCAGATAGTGGATCATGGAAGAGAACGCCAGTAATGAATTTTCCCCAGTGCATCAGTTTCTTTAATTTCCTGTGAACAAATGTTCACTTTGCTTTTATACATGTGCAAATATGAAAAATTTATGTATCTCAAATTTTGGGTCCATTTCTTTGCACACTTTCTATTTGATTTTAATAAAACCATTTTTACTTGAGTTCTTTAAAATAATCTTGTTATAAGTAGATTTTTATTCAATAACATATAGTTTTGTATTCTTGTTATATTTGCATTACAGCAGATTAAATCTTTTTAGCAGCTCGGAATTTTTTCCTAAATTGGGAAAATCAAATTACTTGCAATGACTTTAAAAATCATCAAATGTAGTTAAGAAAGTTAATAAGAAAATATGGATGTTTATTATATAGGATACATGCTATGTTGCTTATTCAGTTTACAGTTATTGAATGTGTATGTATACACATATATATGTACATATATATATTTCATTGGTAATTAGTGTTCCAAATGTCAAATCAGTTATTGGTATGTTGAAAACTTAATCAATCTTTAGGTTAGAGGGTGAATATTAATTTGGGGTACAAGGCACCAACTACCAAACTATATAATTCATGTAAACAGGCAAATACATTCTCATATCAATGTTTAAATGAGATCATATTCCTTTATAATAGAGAGTGGGGATAGAAATTTCTTGCAAAAGCAGATCCCAAACTGAGGCTATCTGAAAAAATGTATTAATGCTGTTATAAACTTTATTATTCAAATGTGAACTTACATATTCTCAAATGTAATACTCTGGAATAGTTAAGTGGTTAATTTAGGATCACATAGGGAGCCAACCACAGTTTGAAAATATAGCTAGAATACTATTCTGCACAATTATATAAAACTTAGTTTTTTTTACTACCTCAAACCAGTGGATGTTATAATATCCACTCTCACTGTGGGGACCAGATAGGCATTGCAGGTGGCATTATTTCTGAAAGCTTCAACTAGTGAAACATGTAAAGAAGAGACAAAGGCTACTGAAACCAGTAGAAGCCCTGCTTGGAAAAATTTAATCTAGTATCTAAGATGGAAAACTTTCCAAAACAGTAAGTTGTGCTTTCAGTAGCTTAAAATACCATTGAGTTGTATTGTTGGAGGGGAGAATCTGATTCAGAAACACATAGACTTTTACTATGGGTTTGGCAATACCTTCAGGACAGCTTTCACTATTGTGAGTTTTGCAGAACACAATTTCTGTGATATGCCTCACAAAAGAAAGCATTTCAGAGTCAAATAACTTTTGGAGAAAATTGTGAGCCATTTTCGCTTCTTGGAAAATCATAATGCACAGTAGCATTACAAAGGGTTTGAAGAGTTCAGCAGAAAATATCCCTGTTCATCTTTGCTTAATATATCTTCCCTGACTTACTTGAAAGTTACAGCCCCCCTTCCCTGAGTCACAACCACCAGCATATGTTAGGAGCTGTTCCTCTAGCATGCCTTGCTGATCGCCTGCTATGTAAATTTGAAAACACAAAGGATTTTACCTTCCTGTGCCACCTGGGCTTTAGAACTCTGCAGCGGCTATCTCAAAAGAGGTCAGTCTGTGGTTGTTTCTGGCAAGTTCCACCCCTCTGGTAAAGTTTAGATTTCATTATTCCTTAAACTACATGACAGCATTGTAAATTTTGAGGTATGATTTACCCAGTTTTCAGCAAAGAATGGGCCAAAGTGAAGGCCAAAAGGAAAAGAACATATTTTTTTCCCAATGTATTCAATTTATGTTTTCTAGGGCAAGAGACACCAAGGTGCAGTGAATTGATGGTTAGGTTAGAGGTGCAAAAACAATTTAGATCTTATGTCAATATTTGGGAATTCCTCTACATCTTTGTTTAATCACCATTAATTCATTTCCAAGAAAACCTTATAGCAAAGATAACCTGATTCTAAGCAACATGAAGAGCTAAAAATTTAGTAACTGTGAATACTTGATGAATAGGAAAAAGAGGCCAAACTACAACTCTTGAAAAAAAGCTATTTATTAATTCTGCTTAGTTTAAAATAGCCTCACAAAAATAATTATGATTTTATGAATTTGTGCATGAAAAAACACTTGATATATGCCTTGTTAAAGCAATTCTTATAGTGCTATGTATAATTCACGTTTATAAAATCTTGCAATGGGTAAGAATTCATTTTTCTGGCATGAGTTGAGGAAATGATATACAGCTTAAAACACAAAAAGGAGAGCAAATTGCAGAACTACTTTTAGTTGGGTCCAAATGGAAGGGGCAATGATCCATTAATTTAAGATTATTTTAGAAGCAATCTATAATCTAATGCTACAGATGTTAGACCTCAGACAAAAAAAAAAAAACCCTCATAGTCTTATCCTGGGTAAGTTTTTCCAAAAGTGAGCTGAATTGCTAACTTATAGAATTTCTTAGTTGCTCCAAATCACAACCAAATGTCTCAAACTGAAAGATTTTTTACTAGAAAATTCAAAATTAATACTGAATTAAGAAGACTAAAGCATTTAATAATAGCCCAGTTCCAAACAAGTATATGGATGCAAACTTCCTTTTAAGTTTGTGCTTTGCTGTTGCCATAGTGACTTGCAAAAGAAGTTGAAAGGCACAAAATTGCCTTCAGGACAACTCTCAAGTTGTGGAGGTGTATTAGAAATGCTCCCTCCCTATCTCTGGAATGCTGTGAATTTCCAACACACATAACATTAGAAAGGTTTAGCTTGAATGGGGAAAGTGTGGTGGTAAATGTACTTCTGCCATCAGGTCACACCTGGCTTGCAAAATACAGCTCAGCCACTGTGTGTGAAATGTTACTTGTGATTTTGATCACTTAAGTGAAGAGAGGCTGTTAAATAGAATATATTTTCAATGTATTCAATTTATGTTTCCTATGTGTATAATTCGAGGAGGAGGAGGCAGAAGGAGAAATCCATGCTAAACACATGCGTTCCTACCCTCCATTGGTACAAACTATATTGCTGTTCACACTGGCCTTCTTTATAAAATGGGGAACACAGAAGGAGTTCTAATTTCTCCCTTAAAGTCATGGCTGTACATTCAGACATTTTTTTAAATATTGCCAAAAGAGAGCACCCACAAGTAATTTTGCACTTAATACTAATGTCTTTCAAGATGGTTAGTCACTGGTGATTCAGTTATTTCTTTATATGTTAATTTATAAATCACTTTGCTGAAACTAATTGTAAAGTCTTCAATTTTGTATCCAAACAGCATATTATTTTCCAAAGTAAGTTAATAAATATTATCCTATTTAGGAATTATTGCTAGATTCTGACATTATTGCTTTTAAATGATCTTTAAAGTTATGTGTTTGCAAATTTTTCAAAGCACATTATGGAAAAGGAGATTTATATGGTATCTTCATATTCAGAATTGACAGCCTTCTTCTTTGCATTGACTGAATATCCTCTTTGCACTGATTTCAATCCAAAGATTGAAACATTTTCAATTATTCACCTGCTTCATATTTTTATTGATTGGTATTAGACAGAGATTTTTTAAAGCAATATTTCAAATATCTAATTAAATATGAGGACTGTTAATGCAAATAGCCCATAGACTTCAAATAATGTCTTATTTCTAGTTGGAATATGTATTTTATAGGTTGGCTACAGCTAGAGGTAAAATGGTAAGACCAAAACCTATGTACAGTAGGTAATATATCAAAGGAACACTAACAGTAGTTGTTATTTGTTGAATACCTATTATGTGATAATCACTGTGCTTCAAATACATCATTATTTTCAAAGACAGATTTAAAAATCAGCTTTAATTTTTTTCTGATTATAATGTAATGGATTTTATTAGAATTTTAAAAGTTTGGAAAATTATAATAAAGAAAAATATTTCCACTGGTTACCATAAACTTTCAATGTAATTATTAATATAGTGATAAAAATCTACTGAGTACCAGGCCTCCCTGGTGTCTCAGGGGATAAAGTCTCAATACTGTCAAGCCATCACCAGCCACTGTAGTCTGAGATGACCCCAGCCAGGGAGCTGATCCACATGGTGTAGCAGACCTCTCCTGTCTCACCTGCTGCTCCCCTCAGCAGTGTATTTCAGTGGATCTGTCTCTTCTGCTCCCGCTTTGTCTTGGTGAATCCTCTCACCCATCCCTGCACCCATCCCTCTCACCCATCACCCCCCTGCACCTCTGGCCTACACCCCAGTTCTTGTGTGGATAAATAAATAAAATAAATCTTTTTTTAAAAAAGAAAAAATCTGTTGAGTACCTGATACTCATTGAACATGACTTAAAATATCAGGGATTATGTGATGAGTCCCATATGCAGTTTATAATCTAGTAGGAGAACCATACAGCCAATAAGACACTAATCAACATAATAAGGTGATTTCAGGCAGGCACTGAAGTACTTTAAGAAAGTCTAAGGAGAGAAGTAGTGGTACATTTTCTGACCCTGGGGCCTTTAAAAAAATTTGAATGGCCTGGAATCCATCCCCAGAGATTCTGGCTTATTTAGCGTGGGTGCGTTCTGGCTGCCTCCAGACAAAATAATGATGATTCTAATGAGTGGAGAATGGAAGTATAAGCTACATGTAGTGGACAAGTTGCTTCAGAAGCTCTCTCTAAGGCAGGGGAACACAGGCAGAGACTTACTTCACTGCATATAGCTGGGGAGAATTCCAGGCATGGATAATAGGTACATAGCTCCAGGGGTGAGCTTGTGCTTGGCACTTCTATAGTAAGAAGACTACAGACTGTCTGGAAGCTGAGGAGTGAGGCAAGGGACATGAATGCTGGGGAAGCAGTTTATGGATCTTGGTAAGGGCTTAATACAATGGGTGCTGGGAATCTACTATTAGATTTTCAGCAGGCGAATGACACTGCCAGTATTTAGGTAATATAAATGTATAAATATTTTATGTATAGATGAGAAAATATTTGTTATATAATTCTGTAGCTAGCCATTATTCAGTTCTTTTTTTTTAAATATTTAATTATGTATACAAGAACTGGGGTGTAGGCCAGAGGTATGGGGGATGAGAGGATTCACCAGAGACAGAGTGGGGAGCAGAACAGGTGGATCTACTGAAATACACTTGCCCAGGGGAGCAGTGGGTGAGACAGGAGAGGTCTGCTGTGCCCTGTTGGTTAGTTCCCTGGTCAGGGATTGAATTTATGCAGCAGTGGCTGGGAATATCTTGATAGGGCTGAGACTTTAACTACTGTGCCTCCAGGGAGGCCCCCATTTTTCACTTCTATCATGAGCAATTCCTGCATCCTAATTACATTGTATGTATTATTTACTCGTCACCTTCAGAGTATGAGACTGATGAGCTACTCACTGTGCCAAGGTCAAGAGGGCCTCTTCATTCCCTCATTTAAGTTGTAACCTATGATTCTTAGCGTATGTGAAATTGATATATTAAAAAAAATATCTTTCATGTAATCTTCCTCCACTTTTTAAAGTATATTTTAGGCAGTGGTTCCTAACCAGAGGCAAGTGTTCAACCCCCACACATCACCCCCACCTATGGCATTTGGCAATGCCTGGTATAATTTTTGATTATCATGACTGGGTCAAGTGGAAAGTTACTGTTGGCATCTAGTGTGTTGAAGTAAAGGATGCTGCTAAACATACTGTAATGCACAGGACATATGCTCCCCGCCCTACACACAAAACAAATAATTTTCTAGTCCCAAATATCAGAGCTGCTGTTGAGAAACCCTGACTTATGGCTTTATCATAAGTCATACTACTTTTAGTAGTAGAGATGTAACAAGGTTCTCAAGGTTTAAGGTTGAGAATAATTTAGACGCACACATGGGGCCTGGCTCCACCCCCTAGATTTCTGACTCAGTGTCTAGAGATGGATTAACAATTTGTATCCTTACAAGTTCCCAGGTGATGACACAGAAGGCCCAAGGACCATGCTTGTGGAACTCAGATTACATCACTCATTTATGGCTCTTCTCTTCCTAAAATATGATAGTAATGGGAAGGACTACTAGTCTTGCTTTATTATTATTACTTGCTATTATTCTTAAAATAATCACCAATTTGATAGGTGGAAAATTGTACATCATTCTTTGCACTTTGGATTATTTAAATTTAGGAAATATGGAAAAAGTTTAAAAAAACAGCTATGTTGGTTTTCTTCTGTCCCTTTTCTGAGAGCATATCATTTTATTTATTTATTTAATCCATTTTGCTTATTTTGTAATGGAACTTATGCATAACCTTTGAAAAAAATGTACTAACCAGGAGTACCTAAGTGAAAGAGTAGAAACTTCCCCTCTTTCCTAGTATATCATGATATCTTAATTAACAGATGGGTGATCCTTCTGGATGTTTTTCTTTCTTTCTATATACCTATCCATCCATCTACCTATCTTTATATATATATATTTTTTTAAAAGCATAAAAAATATATAATATGCTACAATTCCCCCTCCCCCATCCCCTTCACTATATATCATGGGCATTTTTCCAAGAAAGTACATGTAAAAACACATCATTCTTTTTAAAGGAATTCTTGTTACATTTCAGAGTATGGAAATACCTTAATTTATTTAACCATTTCTCTGCTGGTGGGCTTTTAGGCTACTTCTAATTCTTTGCTATGTTATAGACAATGCTGCAATAAATATCCATGTGTGTATAGGTGTGTAAGTATTTTATTAAGAAACTTTTTTCTTAAGAAACATGTTCTTGTCGTCTCCCAGTTCTTTTGTTCCTTAATTTTATTTATTTAAAATTTCATGAGGTTATACCAAATACTATTTCTTTTGTGATTTCTACCTTTGTTTTTGTTATTATGAAGTTCATCCATTTGAAGAGATCAGATAGTTTTCTAGTTTTAATAAAGGATCTCATTCTTTAATGTGCTCTAATTTTTCTGAAATATATTTTACTGTGTGAAATGTAAGGGCAATCTAAATTTATTTATTTATTTTTTTTACTCTCTGGTTTTGCTTCCAATCATGTAAATATTTTGTCTTTTACCAAATTTATTTCAAAAGCTAGTTAATTTCCTAGATAACATTTATTTTGACTAAATTGCCCATTCTTCATTTGGTTGTGATGCTACATTTTTCATGCTGTTTCTGCACTCACAGCCAGTACCTGAAATATGCTACTGTAGATGATCTCTGTATATTTTGAACTAGCACATTGTTATTTAAAACACTGTAACTTTTATATACATTAGGGATTCCCCCCCCTCCATTTTTTCCTTCTTCAGGTGAGAAAGAAGAATTTTAGCTGAACAAAATGAGCCTGACAAAGACTAAATAATGTGACCAAAGCCATGTGATAAGTGGCAGAGCCAAGATTAAGATGCAAATGTTTTAACTTTGGGATATATATATATTCCTTCCACAAATGACTAAGATATTTAAGAATTTTGTGTTTAAAACTGAAGGGCTTCTTAATAATGAGACATTTTGTCTTAGGAAGACTTGGGAGAGAAATGAATCAGAGATGTTGTCTTGGAGGAAACATTTTGATTTTTTAATCACCTAATTTATATCCAAGGATATACTTACATAGATGAGGATATTCAGGCAAGAGAAAAAACAAGTTAATGCATATTACCTTTTTAATATCCAGATTCAAATCATTTTTAAACATCTGAAATCATTCATTTTTCATTGTGAATGGAATGCAGTATTGGTAGGTAGGTTGAGAATTTCAGCTACAGTTTCTCTTAGGCATTTTCTCTCAAGCCCTAATATGGTTTTCTGCCCTACATTTGACCATGTCAACACTAAAAGCAGACTTAATTTTTATTCCCTGAGTTCTGCTTATGTATGAATAAGGGAAGACATTGTCCTGGATTTGGGGAGAAAAGTTAGGAAATACATTACATTTTAGAAGTATTTTCAGAAAAGAAAATTTTATAAGACTAACATTAATGTCTACCTGATTTTGTCCAATAAGGCAGTTAAAAACTGAGCATATGATAGTAACATTTTATATAGAATAGGGGGGTTATGGGTGGGTCATCATGAATTCAGCCAAGCAGAATAAGTTACCTTGATTATATTAGTGGGGAATATAGAACTTCAATATTTGCTTTGTGATGTTAGGTAAAACATAAGGAACACATACTATCAATATGCAAAGTCAGAATCCCTCAAACGTCTCTTTTATTTTTAATTTTTACATCATTGAAGAAAATTGCTATTTCACTTTTCACTAAGGGCATCTACATCAAATCTTCAGCAATTTTTTTGAAAACTGTCTCCTTGCTTAAAAGTTCCCAGAATAGCTAAAGAAGAATCATTCGCAACTTGGATATCATTGAATCATCCTCATTTAATTTTACTTTATGGGAAAAAAATAAATCTTAGGCACTTTTTATGGTGACTGACTAAATGACACACTGAGCAAGTAGAGAATACCAAGGTGAATGTCTTCAGCAAAGTGTGCTGCCTCTAAACTCAAAGACTTTGATAAGAATACTTCAGGAAGTCTAGATGACTGAATGCAAAAAGTCATAATATGGAAGAAAAAGTGAACTTTTCTCTTGCTGATCCAGTCACTGAAATTGGCCCAGTGACCAATTTTAACTCCACAGGAAGAAATGGAGTTGTGAAAAAGACTAGGCTGCTTCAAAAGAGTAATGGATTTATAATTATTACAGAAATTGGGAAAATTCAGACAAGTCAAAATAGAAAGAAAAGATCTCTATAATTCCACCACTAAAATATTACAACTAAAAACATTTGGTATAGATTTTTCCATATGTATGCTAGAAAAGAAAGGAAGCTTCTCTCAAGCTTATTATGTTCTTACATAAAAAGGCCATGAGTTTCCCTTGTAGGAGGTGTTCAGAGATGTTCAAGATTCCTGAATTAGTTGGCAGGTTGCATTACCTTTAATGTGTGGTTTGGGTCTCCAGACTATTGATGAAAGAACTTTCTGAGAAAGTGCTATTATTATTCCAGAGGAAGTGACATAACATACCATAACTGAATGTTTTTTTCTTATCTTTCCTATGCCTCTTGCTTTCCTTAAGATTTATTCAGCAGAATTTTCACCTCGGTGGAGAGATGTTATGAAAGCAGAGAAATTTCTTTGGAGTTTGCAAGCTGGGACATGTGAATTATAAGGGACCATACCATTAACTTTCAAAGATCCATGCAGGTCCTGTGCTCAAGGACGCAAAGCTGACCAGTAGGTTGGAAGGTAGATTAAGAGCCAGGACAACTGGTTTGCAGCCCAGGGAAAGATTTTCTGGACTCAGAAAAGGAGAATTCAGGAGAAGAGATCTGTAGAAGGTTTGAGGATTCTGAGATCAGACAGACATGCCTTCTAGGAGAAAATCTAAAGATATAGCAAGATTTCTGATTTACTCACTCCAATACAGCAGAAATATTTCAGTAGACACTACTGTATTGAAGGCAACTCTGATTAGATAGGCAAATTTGGCATATGATAGCTTTGCAGATTTCCACCTTAACAGTGACTAAAACCCACATCTGGCATTGGATGTGGGTGATGATGACTGAAAACCAGAAGGGAATAAAGACCAGTCTGGACAGGTGACAAAAACCAGGCACTATCTACATGCTTATCTGCTTTATAATCTTTCTCCAGTATCATGTAAACATCTTAAGCATCAGGACTTTATATGTTTTTGTTTAGTGCTGCATCCCTAGACCAAGATTAATGTTTGGCTCATAGTACCAGGTGCTCAATAAATTTTTATTGGAAACCTTTATTTATGGATGTTTTCCCTGCTTCTCACCAAATGCTTAGGCCATGGGCAGTCTTCTAGAACTAGAAATGGCTTGGGAAAAATCTAGAAAGTATTCTGAGTTGATTGTATTCAAATAATTTCGAAGAATGGATTTTGAAAGAGAAATTCGTTGTAACTATGGTGCAGATATCACGTTTCTAGCATGCACGAGTATCACACTCTGAGAAAATGAGAACATCAAGGCAGAGATAAAGAGAGATAATATTACATGAGTTCTTGTCAGGGTCTATAATTTTGCAGGATGCTTTTCCTTCCGATAGCAAATCTAGCAGTCAGTTTCCAACATGTATGCAGTTTTGACAAACTGTGGAGAATTTAGAATAGAATGTACTTTTATTGGGTTTATACTAAGGATGATTGAAGTTAAAGATGATGCTGCTATTTTTTTCCCATCTAAGATGTGACCATCAAATTCTATTTTAGGTAAAATATTCCATGCATCCATAGAAATACAAATCCCTTTAAAATGCATACAATAATTTGCTCAAAGACAAAAATTATTTTGCTTTCACACATAGAACTTTATAATCTTCACTGGGTGAAGGAATACATTGTGCTGGTTTCTGCCTATGTACCTGTAAATATGGATGTTGGGTGAACTCATGAGTCTATCATCCAGCACACATATCTGTAATCAATGTTGTAATCAACTCAATAAACAGGATGAAATGTCTCACTTTTTAGGTACCACTACTAAGAGCTATATTGGGCTTTATAAAAGGGCCTCCTAGTCTGTTAAGGGACTAGTCCTATATTTATCAATTTGATAATTATGGTGGCTGATGGATGCAGTGAGGTATATCACTTAGATTCCCTTTCACGGACTGACTTCCAGTTTAGTTGTGGGGACTGAGGCTAGTAGATGACCTCCAGTTTTCTTCTTCAAGGTTTGCCTCCATTGCATTGAGCCACCTTGCCAAGAGCACTGACTGACCCATTGCAGATATAAAAGCGACCATTCCCACTAGCTGGGGGACAGTGCTGATGGGCTGCCTGTACTCCAGAACAACCTGTGGGGTTGACTGAGGCTTTGTTGAGTCCATATCTCAGTTCATTTTCTTCCTCTGCTCAGTCCTGCTCTGATTCCCTTCCTTTCATAGGGTTTGATCCTTAATAAATGCTCTACATTTCATACTCTGTTTCAGGATCACTGCAGAGAACTTAACCTATGATTATGGGTTCTAGGAGTGGCCCATGAAAAACCAGTAAAATATGGGGATTTGGAGCTGGTCACTTGCTTCTTGGCAGGCAATGAGGAGTCTATCCATGGTGGCAGATGAGTGACTCCGGTCTTAGCACAAAGTGGCAGCCCATTTGTTAAAATTCTCATTGGTAGTGAATTGAGGGTTGCAATGTATTTAAAAATTATGGTGGCAGGTCACGGATAGTAACTTCAAAGTCAATGGAAAGTTGTTCTATGACTATAGGGGACTTTACTCCATGAACCAGAGCCCATTACTATGATCTTCAAACTGATAAGCCCGAACTAAACTCACTTATGGCAGTGAAGATGGTTAACAAAAAATGGTGCCCATAAAAACAAAATAAATAGCAGCCAACAAGGTTGCTATTCAGCTTGTATCAAGGTATTAGAATGACATATCTAATCATTGTTTCATATGTTACTTCCTGGAACTTGGGGTTTTTGATAACAGGGACCAGTGGGTAAGGAGAAGAGTGAATATCTATGCAAGGGTCATTAACTCTGATTAGATGGAGGGGGGTAGGGCTGCTGCTGCACAGTGGGGACCAAGAATAACTTGTGTGGCATCCAGAACATACACATGGGCCTCCAAGTTTTCTGTTGCTTATTTATGATGGTTATTGGATAGGCAGGAATTCTCCTCTGAGGAGACATGACTGTTATGAGATTGAACTCTTAGAGATGAGGGTATGGGTGACTGTGTTGGGTCAACTACCATGACTAGTAAGGTGGTAACCGAGGGTGAGGGGAATCTAATGGGGGAGGAGGTCAGTGACTGTCATTTGTAAATTTAGGGCCATTTGCAACTCCAAGACTTGAGTTCATCCTAAAATATCTTCCTCTTCAAAGATTTTCTCAGAAAGGGAAGACTCCTGAATTCTTGGGGCAGCTGTTCCCCCCAAATACATGAAGATTATATGAGCAGCATTAAAGTGGGTGTGGTGGATATATGTGGTCTGCTAAGCAGATCTTTTTTTCAAGAAAGGACTGTTGCCTCCGCATCAGGTATTAGCCGTCAGTTTCAGTGGTCAGCCCCTGCAAGTTTTGCCTAGCTGAAGAGTGCCTGGAGAGTTTTGGAGGCAGCCCATGACCAATGATGGATTAGAAAGGTAAAAATGTTTTAATCTGATGGCCATAGATGTTGCAGAGTACCTGTAGGTTGAACAGAATTTATCAGACCACATCACAGTTGATTACTGCTTCTACCCCATCCCAACTCCACCCCTCCTTCCATGGTGTTCCTAGATAATCACCACCACCTTTGATGGTAGCCGTGAACTCTGGAGAATCAGAGAGATTCCAGCAGAGAGAGAATGGTTCTGAAATAGGATCCCTGAAATCTGGCCTTGCGTCCAGCTCTGTATTGACAAATCAGTCTTTCCAGTCTGAATTCATATTTTATCATACAACAACTAACTGTATGGAATAGTACTTAGATTTTCTGAGCCTTTTTTGATCTGAGCACAGATTCTCAATCCTGGCTGCATGTTAATGTCATCTGTGAAGCATTCAAAAATCACATCAATGTCTGGAACTCACCCACAGAGAATCTGTTGCAATTGGTCTGCAGTGACTCTGGGCATGATAAAAGTTCTGCATGTGACTTTGTTGTGTTGCGGGGAGAAAACCACTGCTCCAGGGGAAGCCTGCATCTGCAATTTCAGAATCTCAAGTTCTTGATCCACACATACTGATTCTGTGGTTTTAGATAGGCCTTACCAGTTCTTCAGCCTCAGACTCCTTGTCTAGAAAGTGTAGTCTTGGCAAATCTCATGTCATGGGTTGTTTTGAAGATTAAATTTAAAAATGTATGCAAAACCCTTTGCAAATGATGCAAACATTTTATTATATGTGATTCCATTTACTTCTGTCTATTGTAATATTATAACCAAGGAGAGTGAGATCAGTTTCATTATTTTCCCACTCTGGCTACAGTTTTTTAAAAAGCAAAGGGATCTCCCAGTGATGCTGACTTGGTAGTTGAGGGTTGAGAACCAGGTCTCTGAGTTTTGAAAGGGCTTCCCTGGGGAATCTGGCTTGCAGATGGGTTTTAAGACTTCTAGGTTAAATGACCGGTCCAAAGGTCACTCAGCCAATTAAGCTAAAAAGCCAAGACTCAAATCTAGCCCTCTCAGTGCTTCTGTAGAGTTTTAACTGCTGTTCTCCATTGCTGAGTTTTCATTCTTGCACATGCATCTTATCATAATATTATATATTAGTCATAAAATATAATAATAGAGATAAAAGGCATTTTGAATTTTAAACATTGTATAAATATAATGTGCTATGATTATTAAATATTAAAATAATTACTCCTATCCCATTAGAGCTAAACCATATGATTTGTGTGCTTTTAGTGCAGTAAGGGTGAAATGCTGTAGGTAACATAAGATATTTTTAAGATTATACGAACCAAGCGTACATTAAACAAAGTGACACCAAGGCAGAAATAATGTAAGCAAGCACCAAATGAAACATTTCAGTGAATTCAAAATAATGTACTGCTACCGTGCCATTCCCTTAGCTTGAACACCCTGACTTAATTTGGCATCATGAAGGAAAAGCTGAGGACAAAGACAGAGAGAAGGATAAGTAGAGAAATGAAGATCATTTTAGTGTGATCATGACCAGGCCATTCGTATTTCTCATATAGCCTGGAAACAATCTCATACTTATTGGAAGATGTGACCTTTAAATGTTCCTTACTTGCAAAAAAGACAAATACCCGAGAAGCAGGGTGTTAGCTAGTGGAGTCATCTGTCCTGCCTGTTCTTCGGTGGGAAGCTACTGCAGGAGAGTGCAAGCTGTAGATGAGCAAATGTGTTACTTATTTTTTACATTTGCAGACTTTAGGGTAAGCTTTCTTTGACAGCTCCCTGATTTCTTTAACACAGCAAATCTTTAATCAGTCTAGATATGTTAAAATGTGATTTTTACAGTGAATTGACCTGAGTTGAGTACTTGAGTTGAAATGTGTATTTTTTTCCCCCTCAAAAGCTGACTGGTAGGGAAAAAAAAAATCAGATATTCTATGATATACTTTGCCTTAGTGACAAGATGTTTTGGGGGAAATCATCCAAGCTTGAAATAAAATCTTTATTGAAAGTAATTCTACATTCATGCCAGTCAGATACATTGTAGGATTAGACCAGATATCCCAGGGGGAAAGAACTGTATATGCATCAGCCAGGGTTGTTTATTTGGACCTCCTGTCAATTCTTAACTTCCTGACAATGGCTGATGCATTCACGGGCACTACAACTCTGTTTTCATTTTTATTTTGAGAGAAAGTTAATACACTTTACCTTAACTATGCCAAATGTACTGGAAAATAACCCAGTAATAAGATACACCCCGCCTACCAAGTGATAGCTGAATGTAGAGAGCATTTAGCTGTGCATTTTAAGGAAACAAATACAAGTGGCAAATGACTGAAAGATATTGTAATTATTTTTTCTGCTTGAACTTTTAAATTTTTCTGGCAAAGCCTTCTATGTGCTGTCTTAAAACCAACATGTGTACAGGAGCACAGAGCCAAGTAAGTGACTCTCATTGTAAATTCCCTTCAAATGGTAGGGCAGCCTAATTAAATTACTATCAGAGTAATTTGATTGTCAATGATATTTGGTGTCAAAAAGAAAGACACAGGTGTGCCAGGTGACATGTAGTTCCACTTAGAGAAGCAATAACAGCTTAGGATGACACTTTTGAAAGAATCACAGACTTGCTTTCTTTGGACATAACTAACACTGGAAATAAGGAAGAGAGAAAAAGGCATTATTTCAAATTTAGATTTATATTCCAACTCATGAAGACAGCATATTGTGGAAGGTCTAGAGGAGAATACAAGACATGAACCCCAATAGATGCTTGATGATAACTATATTTATGTAACAATCAGAATTTAATTTCATAATTCCCATCTTTTGGTTATATGTTTGAAAGTTTATTGTTCTCATGTCACCAATAAAATGGACATAAGAGAGTAAAATGACCCATGACTCAAATTTAAGGACAAAATTCATAGTTTAATATTATGTTGGAGAAAAGGGCAACATACTCCCCTCGACCCAGAAGTCTCAAGGTGAAAAGAATGTGTGTTCTGAGAAACATATGTTCTAGCTGAGCAAGGCATTGATTAAAAAGCTTAAGTTAAAACTTAAGTTTAAAAACTTTGTTTTTTTGAGTTAAAAAAAGATCGCAAAGGTTCTTGAGTGGGTGGAGAGATAAACAAACTATAGGCCATCCAGAAAATGGAGTGCTACTTAGTGGTGAAAGGAAGGAAGATCAGCTATGAAAAGACATAGAGGAACCTTAAATACATACTGCTGAGAGGAAAAGGCCAATCAGGAAGACTACGCACTGTGGAGGTCCCAGTATCTGAGGTTCTGGGAAAAGTAGAAGTATTGAAATAGTCAAAGATCAGTTGTTGCCAGGAGTAAGGGGGAGGATTAAGCAGAGAGGATTTTTAGGGCAATGAGACTACTCTGCATGATATGATAATTGTGACTGCATGTCTGTCAAAATGCCTAGAATTTGTCAGAACACTTAGAATTAAGGCCTAATGTAACCTATGCACTTTGTTTAATAATATGTGTCAATATTGGCTCCTCAGTTGCAATAAATGTACCTCACAAATGCAAGATGTTAATAATAATAGGGGAAATTCCCTATTACTGTGTAAAAATAAAATCTATTAATTAAAAGAATGTTTACAATATATATACAATGAAAGCAGATCGCATGGATTCAGGGTCCAGAGGTCCATTTTCCTTTTCAACTATCCTTATGACCACACACATTTGAATTGTTTTGCACTCTGTGTCACTCATCATATCCAAAACCATAACTAAGACTGTTTTTTATTAAGAAACCTTTAAAATTTGTATTCTGATCACTTTGTTATTTGCTTTCTTGACATTTAAACATTCAGATTGTATTACATTGTTGTTGACATGTTTTATTTTTATCTCTAAGTTAGTTCATGCACATATGTTTTATCTCCCTCAATTAAATCACAAAATCTTTCAGTTTAGGTGGTGTGTTACCTTCACCCTCACTCTTACTTTTGTTTGCAATAGGAAGTTTGGGCACTCTATACCTTCCTGTTATTACAAATTGTTTTTGTTTTGTAAGTGGCTGACAGGCTAAATTTTTCCCTCATCCAGCATCCTTTTTGCTTTAGCAGAAAGGGAGCTGAATTGAACAGAAATTAGGAACTCCCCTATATTTTTCTATGAAGGTCAGGACAATGCTGTTCACAAACATGCTTCTTAGCTATTTTTTCTTTTCTTTTCTTTTTTTTTTTAAGATTTAATTAGTTATACAAGAATTGGGGTATAGGCCAGATGCACGGGAGGGTGAGAGGATTCACCAGACAGAGCGGGGAACAGAACAGGCAGACTGACTGAAAAACACTGCTGAGGGGAGCAGCAGGTGAGACAGTAGAGGTCTGTTGAGCCATGTGGGCATCTCCCTCGCTGGCCGGGATTGAACCTGCGCTGCAGAGGCTGCGGACAGCTTCACAGTGCTGCGCTCAACAGCCTGTGCTACCCAACAGCCTGCGCCACCAGGGAGGCCTGCTGTTTTTTCTTATGTTCACGAAGGAGAGTCAAATTCACTAACAGAGGTGTTGAGTTTTTTTCCCTTGTGATTCTTTCCTTCCTTTCTCCTGTGTTCTCTTTCAAACAAACTACAGAGGATGAAAGGAGAATATAATCTGAAAATACAACAATCTAATGTAACATTTAGATGTATTTTTTTTTGAAAAAAGGAATTCAGTAAGTGCAAAATATCAAGCTTGAATGCTCCATTTTCAAAGGTTTTAGGAGGAGTGTGAAATTACTTTAGGTTAAGGTGTTAAAAATAGAATACAGGAGGTTTGTGTTGAAATGTCTTGGTTCTCTTACAGACTGTCTACAATATCCAATGACAAAGAACCCATTTCACTGTCCTATGGGATTGTGTCCAGATCCTTGAGGCCTACTGACCCAGCCACAGGAGTCTGGAGAAAAAAGGTGACCCACTGAGGAAGTTTTAGTCTCATCAGTGCACGCTATTTTTTTTTTTTTTTTTGATTATCATTCTCATTTATTTAAGACGTGAAGAGACTCACGAACTTGCCTAATTGCTGGTTAGTGGTAGAATGGGGATTTGAACTTATGAATAAGTCTGTGTTCTGAACTTAAGCTCAGAGTTTGTTTTCTGTTTTTAATTAATTTTTAATTGAGATAATATTTGGATACCCCCATCAGGTATTGTCATCATAGAAAGCACAATGAATGGAAGGTCAACTTTTAAAAAAGCAGAAGGAAGCCCAATTTCCCCTCAGGACTCTATCTTTACTGTATGTAGGGCTCTGGGAATTCCCTTAGCCTTTTTGAGCTTCTGTTTCCTCCCTTGAAAGTCAGACAGTTGGGTTGGAAGATTTCTAATTTCCTTGTGCTTCAAATCCTATTGTTCGACATTTTAGCACTTAACGTTTAAACTTTTTTCTTCTCCCAACTTGAAACAATTTTAAGGAAAGTTGACAAGCTGGAGACACATTGCAAACAAAAGCTACCAATTGCAAAATATGTAAACCCTGAATTGTAAGGGGTGTACAGTAGTATCTTGCATATATATGTGCATACTTAAGTATTTGTGCATGCTCTATATATTAAAGAATGTGCATGCATTTCTTTACTATAAGATATACATTTATTTATTAAAATAAAGAATGAAACAGAAAGGCAGACACTAGGGAATTTTAAGGAAACAGACATGAGCCTCCTGTTCTCTTGGAAGCATAAGGGTGTGTCTGTAGACTGCGTTCTTGTTTTCATAACACCTATAAAAGAATGGTGGCAATAGACCAAGAGACCCGCTCTAGTAGAGGAATGACACACAGGTTTGCTTTACCTGGCTATGGTGACAATCTGTTCTGCAGGGAAGGACCCTGAAGTTGAAGCTGCAGTGTGAAAGGGTGATTTGATCACCAATATGTCCACATGGGATTTGGAATGGAGCATGGTGGTATATGCGCCAGGAATGTGCCATTCATTGAAAAAGTAATTTCAAAAAGAAAGCAGATACATCTATAGACATAATATGGGTATTGCTGGATGAGAGGGAACCTGGGAACATGAGAGTTCTGAGCTGCTGGGGCTTTTGACCTAAGTTGCCCTTAAAAGTGAGGATTTAAAAAAATGGAAAATTATAGCTGTAAAGAGGTGTCAAATTAGACAAAGAGTGAAGTTACAAATATGTTAGAATTAATTTTCATAGATAATGCTTTTAAACAGATTTAAAGAAATACATACAGAAATATATATACATTTATATACATATGTGATCCTTTCAGATTAACACATATATATCTGCTTCATTTCTAAAAAGCAACTGCACAGTGTTTATAATGTGTATTTTTAAAATCCAGTTCCCAAATAGATAAACATTCCCACTTGAAACTTCCCCTGCCATGTTTTATTGAACTTGTAATTATCAAAAGATCAGGCATTTCTGTGGTTGTGTGTGTGTGTGTGTGTATATGTAAAATATATATTAATGTACATTGAAAAGAAAGTCATAAAAGGAAAAATAGTCTCTTAATGGTTAAAAATATCTACTAATGGAATTATTAACTTGTAAATTTATTTTAATAGTGATAATAGAGAGAGAGAGAGAGGCGATGGACAAAGTTGCTGAATATATTTTGCCTTTGGACATTTGTACTCTTGCCTGGCATCTCATTGCAATGCCATATCTAGGAGAATTACTGGTATGATGGTACTTTTAATTTATAGAAGCCCAATTGGGTTAAACAGTTTGATTCACTTCAATAGGATAGAAAAAAAAAATCTCTTGTTGAATCTGAATTCTTGCTTTGCAATGAACACAAACTCGCACTCATTATTACTTATGGTGCTTTTCTTTATGGATGAAGTGCTTCGCAGCCAAGTAGCGGTAGTCACCAGCTGATGACCATAAGGAAAGGCAAACACTGTCAGTAGAATAACATCCTTCGCCAAGTGTTTATGTTGGATTCATATACAATACATAACTGTTCTTAACTAATGATACAAAGTCGGCCTCCCCAAGTTTTTCCTTTTGTATTTTTTCTTGCCACCCATGTATTGAGCTAGATTTTCTCAAGACCTCAACCCCACCCTAAAAATAAGTTCTGCTTTACAAGCTGGATTTATTCTTTTTAAGCTTCCAAGTGAATATCACACATCAAATAATGTGAGTTTGTGTTGTGGTGACGTGACTCAATGCAGTTTCCAGGGATAGTTAATTTATATGCAGAGAGTATATTAAACAATGAAATAATCAGGATCATTTGGTAATTTTTAATGCTATCCTTTATTATCATTTGTTTATATTTTCTTTCTGAATCTATTAATTCATTATATTTTCAATAAAGCTCTTTCTTCTTTTCTTTTTTTCCCCCCTTACAGTCAGGGAGAACATCTAAATCTTCCACTAAGAACTTTATTTTCTTTCTTCTCCTTGCTCCAACTTTCCTTCTTTAAATTTTTCTCCAACCTACAATCTGGAATTTTCTCCTCAGCTGGCTGAAATAATGTGCTGGCATTTTTCTGACCAGATATTCCCCAGATATGTCCAACACCAAGCTGAATGATCTGGCAAACTTGGGGGGGGGGAGGGAGGCATTGGTACATTAGCACTGAGGTGAAGCTGATGGAGCTCAGAACATGGCTCAAAGTGCAGAGAGAAGCTACAAGAAAGAATCAGTGCTGGGATCAATGGAAGCTAAGCAGCAATGCATGTTGTGCAGATGGTTTTTATAAGGCCAGGGGATGAGCAATTTATAGAAATAACATGGTGACTCTGGCAATATGACCCCATCTGCAGGAATGTCTCTACTCACACCAAGGTATCGAGCCTACAGTAAAGGTCTCTGCTTCTCGTTAGCTAAGACTGCAGTGGTGATCCTCCTACTAGGTGATCAAGGAGCAAAGTGCCCTTGCCTGAAGCCACTCAAGTGCACTGTTATTTTTCCTGACAACATTTTTATAAGAGTGGAATGATCATTATTCCCATTTTAAAGATGGGAAACTTGAGGCCTGAGGAGATTGCCTGAAGTCACACCAGAAATGGTTGTGCCAAGATTTAAGCCTGGGTCATATGAATGCAGAATCTGAGCTCTTCTTCCATTGTTCTCTCTCTGCTTCTTATGCCTCATTTTTTTTTCTGTTTTCTATTCTTTTCTCTGTCCTGGGTCTCTCTAGTTTCCAATCAGATATCCCTTGTCTCTCTACCCAGAGTGCTGAGCCAGCCTGTCCCCCTCCTTCCCCTGGTCCCAGCTCACTTAGCCCCAGTCTGGGTGAGAGCCCCAGGCCCCTTGCTTTCCTGGCAGGAGAATAAAGACAGCTGGCAGTGAGAAAAGTCTATGAAGGAGAATATGAGCACAGTCGTGGTTATGGCTTTGCTGTCGAGAACTCCCTCTGTCAGGGAACTGTGTTGGCTTCCCACACTTGCTACATGGACAGATGTTTTCAATTATTATCACTGACAAGCCTCCAGGCCAGGTTCTTTTCTGATTGGCTGTTCCTGGACTCAGAGGGGAATAAAGGAAACTGAGGCTAGGACACAAAACACCTCAGTCATCACTTTAATCATGTTTCTCCAAAGCAACTGGTTGAGTTGGACAGTTCACCCAGAATTGGAATCCTTTTGTAAACACAGACTCAATTTCCTTTTAAACCTTTCTTTCATGCTGGTTTCAATTTTTCTGCCCATAGTTCTTTTGACATTATAAGAGAGTGAGACATTTGTCATTTCTTTACCAATTCTTTCCTTTTGTTGTTCTTCCAGAGTTTCTGGTACATACCAGAATATAGTGGGAGTTGGGACTAAGCAAAATTTAACTTGATACTGCTAGACTTGGCATTGCATAGTCATTTACAAAGGTAACGTCTGTGGAATCTGGAAGCACTTATACCATTTAATGTTTCCAACTAGAGTGACCTGGGGAAGATTCTACCTAAGCTACTGCCCATGTGAGTTTTGCACCAACTGCCGAGTTTGCTAGAAACCATTTAACACATCTTCATGCATTATTACTAGGACCTTCCTATTGAATAATCATATCAATCATAATTGCCCCAATTTCCTTTCTTTACCATCTCTGTTGTAAAAAGATCCAGTTGCTCCTGAGGAAAATCTGAGAGAAGCCTTGGTTTGGTTGATAATAGAAAGGAATTTACACATGGCTCTCAAGTTACCCAGAGAACCCTCTCCTCTAAGTATCTTCTTTCTCAATGGGATCAGTTATATTTGGTACCACTCAGCATCTAACCTCTCATTGTTTATTGCTCCCTTCCTGTTTTCATAAATTAAAAGGGAAAATTAAATCGTCAGGTGGATTAAAGCCATGTAAATTCATTTTTATTTCCCATTCTTCATGTCATTTATCTGGTTAGGAAAAAATGTATTCAAGATGCTCCAGTGTTTCTGCATATTAGTTTTATGTTCTTTTGATGTCCTGAAATTAGGTTTGTGTGTGGTCCATCTTGCTCAAGCCTCTCAACTGCCTTGTCTCTGCTGCCATTTTAAAGACAATAGCACCAGACATGCAAGTCACCAAATGTGTTTGGTGAAAACAGACAAAATCCATAGACTTCATCCTGAAGGCCAGAGTTCCCATTTTTAACTTCTGAAAACGTCTCCTTGACTTTCAAACAGAAATCTTTAAGTCCAAAGGTAAAATATAGGATGTTAATTCATCCTTTAAAAAAAAGGCACATGAGGGTTAAAACATATGCTTCCTTCTTCACTCAGAAACAAATTCATTCCAACCTTTTGGGGGGGGGATCACATATAGCTCTAAACCAGCTGAAGCTAAAAACATCAAAGTTGGCATGACTTCAGTTATCACTGAATCAGGAAGATCAAGCCAAGTTTTGAAGAAAATGGTTGAGCATTTTAAAAATAAGTTAAAATGCTCTCTCTGAGCATGCTTAGTGGGAGATTTTTCAATATTTTCTTTAGTTGGCTCTATTTTGCTCATCACTTTGGAAATAGTTCAACAAAAGCGATCTAATTAGTCTTTATTAATCTTGCTCATGAATGCCCTTGCCAAGGCCCAGTGTCCATAACCTGCCAAAGGGACATTTTCACCACATTGGCCAAGAGGTTACTCGTTCTCAGTGCTGGTGAATTGGCTTGGTCTTTTACATGCTGGTCATTGTATGGTTTGGTGATTTGGGGTGGGACAAACATGGGGGAAGAGGGAGAGTGACAGGATGTTGAGGGAATTTGATAATATACTACATTGAGTATAGCTGCTAGAGCCTTGCCTGTCTGCTTCCCCGCCCCCCCCAATTATTTACAACCTCAGCATTTGGCTTTAGTATTTGAAAAACAAAGGAAGTCTAAATCAACTCTGATGTACATAAATATGGTCTTCACTGTGGAAATTGAGTAGACCCTGTGCTAAGCATTTCCCAGGAGAATGTCAGCCTCTTTTAGTCACTGAACAGCATCATCATGCAATGTAACTGATGATTTGAGGGCCCACATTTATTTTGCAATAAGACAGTAAACTGTCCCTACTTTACCTGGGATGAGATGAATTGACAGACCTGGAGGATTGCTGACAGTACACTTGTTATCACCACCATCCGAAGCTGTTTCAAGATGTAAATTTCTCAAATGGCATCAACGACTCAGTGAGAATATTGCTTCTTATAGCAGACCCCTTTTACTAGTTTCAACAATGCAATTTCAGGAATTTCTTTACTGGAGTGCTCAGTGAAATCCTCCAATAACATTTTTCAGTTGAGGAAATATTTTGCATGCATAATGGCCCAAGGGAATAGCCTCACTTGTGAGATTACAGCTCTACCTGTCTAAATAGCACTGCATCTATAAATTCAAGTCAAGAGGAAAGTCAGGAAGAAGATTCTGACATGATGGTTGTTACTTACAAGCAACTAGACAGTGATAGAAGGGTCCTCACAATACAGGGGTATTGGAGTAGACTATGTATGAATTGATTAAGAAAAAGTAACCCATACCTAAATCAAAAAGAGACATGACTATGCTCAACTTATAAATTAAATATATTGGAGAAAAAAATTATAATAGTAGCAAAAAGAATCCCTCTTAAGGAAGAAAATCTTTTCCTTTGTCTCTTAGTAAACCATTTTGATGGACCATTGGTTGTGGAAAGGTAATACTTGGGACATATGCAGAAAAAAAGAAATAAGCAGATTTCCTGTATTAAACATGCCATGAAGGTATGAAATTTGTGTGTAGAAGAGGATTTAAAAAGAAGAGAGGTGGGAGAGAGTAACGTGATGGGGAAATTGGAGGCCAATGGAAAAGAAAACTCATGAAAATTCCTTTGTGGAGAGTAGTGAGAATGACCCTAGTGCATTTTGATAATAAGGATGTCTATGATTTAAAGCTTATTTTTTACTTTATTTTTTAAATATCTGGGCATCAATCTTTTTTTTTTTTTAAAAAGATTTATTTATTTATTTATACAAGCACTGGGTACAGTCAGAAGCGCGGAGGGTGAGAGAATTCACCAGAGCCAGAGTGGGGAACAGAACAGGCAGACTGATGAAACACACTGCTGAGGGGAGCAGTGGGCACAGCAGGAGAGGTCTGCGTGCCATGTGGTACCCTCGCTGGTGACCAGGGATCGAACCAGCATTGCAGAGGCTGCGGGCAGCTTCGCAGCCCAGCGCTCAACCACTTCGCCATCAGGGGAGGCCCTGATTTAAAGTTTCAATCTTATGACTTAAATCATATGATTTAAGCTTAAATATTAAATTATCTTCTAGGCTGAATGTCCCTCTTTCCATCCTTCATAAATTCTCTGTAAAGATCTATCACATGCCATGTCCTGGAGAGAGCTTGGAAAGCAGGACTAAGGACATGTGAAGATTAGGGAGCACTGGCAAGTGGCGACGTGGGTGTGAGTTGAGGATTCAGGGACATCAGGCCAGAAATAACTAGATGAAACATAACTCCTTCCAGATAACCTGAGAGATGCTGAATTTCTAATTTCATAAGGGTTGTGGACTTGGAAAAAGTTATTTTAATTGAAAGAGGAATTATGCAAATTGACAAAGGACAATTCCTGAGGATTCTGAGGGCCATTTTGTGCCTCAGAAACCTAAGAAACCTAAGTTTCTTCTAAAGTACCTTTGATCTTACGAGTCTATTGATCTTAGGGTACAGCAGGACTGAACTATATGTACCCAGTTTCCTAAATGACCTTTCTGTTGGCAGTTGATTTCCCCTTGAGGACCAGAACCCAGCTCTAGACCCCAGATGGATTACTAGGGAGTTTGACTCTCTCACCTAATTTTTGCCAATGTTTCCTCCAAAGGCTGTTGTCTGTTTCTGTTCTTCCTAGAATATTTGAGCTTCGATCAGTGCTTGTCCCCAAACACAAGTCACAGAGCCTTTCAAGATAGAGTCTGCATGCAACTGAGTGCCTTCAGTCTCTATGTGGGTCAATCCTCTCAGCTTGAACACCATCAGTGGCTTTTTCTTGTCCATAAGGTAAAATCCCACTTCTTAATAGTACACACTATTTCCTTAATGACCTGGTTCCAGTTTCTCTTTCTAGTGTTCCCCATTCAAAGTTTTCCATGTGCACTCGCCAGAATATTCCTTTTTCTCCCAATGAATATACATGGCCATGTGTTTTGAAAAGGCTGTTTGGACCAGGGGTGGAGACTTGAAGCAAGGAACGGGACCAACCAGAGAGCCTTTCCTGGCACTTACGCCCAGTGTTCTGAAGGACATTTCAGTGTGTGCTATGGCTGTTAATGTAAGTTCACAAAGCACAGCATCTGATTTGGGTTGTGTAGCTATTTTAATTCATGGATTAAGAGAAACAAAGTTAAAAGTATATCCTAGTTCAGAAATCACTTTTTCACCAAAAGTAATCGTTAAACTTGACATTGCCATTTACACCAAAATGTTTTAAATTGACTACCAAGGATGTCTTTCACACAAATACTAAAATCAGTCTGGCTCCAGATATTTAATCAAAGACGTGGAGTTTGTGTATACTAAGTCACCTCTGACTCGGAGTCTTGTACAGGTTCAAGTCACCTTTAGCCAGTGAGCTCTCCTATACTATGTTGGGATTTCCAGTGATTAATGAGAAAAATTAAATCTTCTAGCTTGCAAATGGGGGTTGGAATATGCCTTTATTGCTTAAGACACTTTGTTACCTCACATGCCACCAGTGAAAGGCATGTTCTTTTCTGATTTGACCCGTTCAGTACGATAGCTTATTTCCTTCTCTGATCATAAAATTTTTAGGGTTCTGAGACACAAATTCAGCTACTTCTAATATTCCATCAGCAGAAATGCCTGATTACAAACGAGAACATTACTGGAGTTCAGCCTTTAGTGATTATTAACCGGAGCTTAACAAAGCATCATTAATCCCCTGAGTCCCTAAATTTTAAAATATATATGCTGCCCATTTGGGGCACATTCTGATTTTGTCTCAAAATTTGCAAGAAAATTAACAAATAGTTTTTAAAAAATACTCATGGGATCACAATAAAGAGTTTATGTGTTTTTTTAGAATGGTCCCTTAATTTCATGCATTTGGCCAGCAGAATGTGAAAAGCATATTCTAATATCCTTTTAGGCTCTACTCAATTGATAGTGTCATTTCAACAAGCAGGACAAAGTCCTATCATTTCCTTTTTAGAAGTGATTTTACAACAGGTCCTCAAATACCATTTTTTTTTCAATATTGTCTCATCATAATATTGATGGGAAAAAAAAAAAAATCCCAGCTGATGTTGAACAAAACCATGCTATTCAAGGACCTGGTTTCCTAACACATTTTGCTTAAAGTCACAACTTCCAAGTAAGATGTTAAATGAGGATTTACCGTGTAGCCTATTATTAAAGACTAGAGGAAGAAATGGATGTAGGGCACTACCAAGTATTCATCCTTCTTCTTCTACCACTTCCTATTCAGTTTGATTTTTTCTTAAATACACATTTGTGACTATGGAATAACAAAACAGATCCCAGAAGACACATTTAAAATTCTGGTTATCAAATTTTGAGCATATCGGCGATAGAAGGATGTTTAAAAAATAAATGTCAATTTTTCAAGAACTTGGGGCATTTAAGAAGAGAAAAAGATGTAGAAGATGGCTGCTTTGCCATCGAAGCTCTCTTTTCTGGCTTCCACTTAACCAGCTCTGTTTCCTCTGTAAAATATACTGACCAATGCCCACAACACATTGAATGTTTGCGGCTAGTTAATGACTCTCCACTGTGCACATCTGTTCCCACTAGAGGGAAGTCCCAGGAGAGAGTCCCAAACAAGTTTATGCCAGTTGTACTTATTATTGTAATTATGTAATTTAATTAAATATTATGTAAACTGATGAAATATGAGAGCAAAAAGGAAGAGGGTTGCTTCTGGGAACACTTTCTTTGAAGAGAAGATAAATTCTACTCTATCTGAATTACTAAAGGTTATTTTTCTCAAGGTGGGGGGTAGGTCTTGGTGAATTCTCAAGGCTTGTTCCTGATCTATTTGTGAATTTTAAATTTTGCTTTACTTAATATTTAGTTCTTCATTATATTTCACTTAATAATAGCTGTAAATTATCATTTCTTGAGCATTTTCTATGTGTCAGGCATTGTGTAAAGTGATTTGTGTATATTATCTTATTTGATGTAGACAGTAATAACTTAATCATTGAAAATTAACTTATATGCTTGGTCTTATATTGAGAAGAGTATATATATTATCCATTTAATTCTTACAGTATTACCTATTTTCAGATATGGAACTGAAACACAGAAGGAATGAGAACTTTGTCTATAGTTATACAACTAATAAGAAGCTGGAACCAGAAACCAGGTCTATTTAATCCAAATTCTTATCTTTGATCACTGTATGATCTCACTTAAATATATAAGCCCTTTGAGGATGTCCCCTAATTATTTTTGTGGCACCAATGCCCAGTTCAGTGTGGGACTCATTAGAGTTACTTGCATAAAAAAGTGCATGGATGGATGGATATTACTTCAAATTTTTGGATAGACCTTGATGTCAGTTTGCTAGAAAATGGCAATGAGAAATAGGCAACATTTTCTAATTAGAGCCATCAGTGCTTTTTAATACCTAGCATTCCTTTATTTCTCCTATTGATTTGAACAGTATTATGCTCATTATAGTGTAGTTATGTTAGAAAAAAGATTATAGTTTTAGTTTATTGTGGTAGATAAGTGGACATTTTTTCTTTCTCCTCATCATTCTTTTGGTGAGCCCATCTTTGGTGGGGGGGGAATGACAATTCTACTGCCAGTCTCGGGGTGTCAGTGGAGTTGATCATCCTGTGTCCTGAGTTCCACTAATGAGAATCAGGCATTACTCTGCCACAGTCACTGGATCAAACATGGAGTAACCAAGGGATCCAAGGCAGGCCAAGGAGAATTTTTCCTGAGAATTTTTTATTCCCACAGCAAAAAGGAGCTTACTTGTCCCTAAGAATGCTAAGCTGATATGATACAATCAGTGCTACCATCTTGTTCCCAGGAGCAAATATCTTTTTTTTTTTTTTTAAAGATTTATTTATTTATTTATACAAGCACTGGGTACAGTCAGAGGCACGGGAAGGTGAGAGAATTCACCAGAGCAGGGAGCAGAACAGGCAGAAGGACCGAAGTACACTGCTGAAGGGAGCAGCGGGTGGCAGGAGAGGTCTGCCCGCCATGTGGGACCCTCGCCGGCGGCCAGGAATCGAACTGGCGCTGCAGATGCTGCGGGCAGCTTCACAACCCAGAGCTCAACCACTGTGCCACCAGGGGAGGCCCTAGGAGCAAATATCTTAACAGATGTGCTGCCGAAGAGATCAGGAGCAAATATTTTAAGTGCAAACAAAGATGAGTTTAGAGATGGAATGACAAGCAGGATTTAGAAGTAGAAAGATCCCACTTTGCTACTTGGATCTAGTTATACTTAAAGTCATATCTAATCACGGAATGTTCAGCTAAGTTATCCAATAATCCGCCCCCCTTCTTTCTCTCTCTCATGCCCAAATAATTTGAGTTAGATTTTCATCACTTGCACCAAACCTAGAGTTTCTTAAGTACTTATCTGTAGAAATCTAAGAAATGTTTTCATAAAGTACATACTTGGGATTAAATAGATGGATCCAGAAACTATAGATTGTAAATATGTAGGGGAGGAAAAGAAATTACAGCTAAAACAAAGAAAAATTATACATTAAGCTGAATATAATATCTTAGCTCTAGCTGGTGTTTCAACTTCGGTGCTTAGAAAATCCATTTTGTCTTTTGGTTTTAAAGAAGACTTGCTAATCTGATAAATAAAATGGCTTGATTAAGAGAGAGGATAGATAAAATTCCAGGATATGTGTTTCTTAGGAGTCTTTGGATAAAGTCAGAATAGTCAGGAGAAATACCCCCTACAATGTTTTAAAATGAATTCTTTAATTCAAGATTTCTTCAAGCAGCGTTTTCTTCCTATTCACTTGCAAAAAACACTCATGTGTACATACCCACACAGAAACAGAAATCCATTCAGGTACAATCTAACATGCCATCAAGAACTGCTAAAATAGGACCTTTATCATCAGCACAGCACATCCCAAAATGTCTTTGTAAAATAAATCAAATTATATGAGTTAATTGATTCCAGGCAACATCAGCAAGTGCAGGTGGAAACTGAATAACAGGATGTTTATTAATGAAGTACTATTAATCAAAATTGACAATACAATTCCTGTTTGCTGCATTTGAAAGCTACCTTCAGTGGTTATAGAGGTATTTGTTGAATTTTCAAACACAATTTTGATAAGGAAAAAAACTGCATATAGTAGCACATGGGCTTTTTAACTGTGAATTTTGGCTACTGATACTTAAACACTGAAAAGATACTCCTAAATGCAATTTGACAAGCAATGCCAAAGATGCCAGTGGTAATTAATTAGTACTTAATTGAGACCACAGAACAACAGGACATAAGAATTGGTAGTCACTGCCATTTCCCCCTTAGGCTTCATCTCATGAGGGTCAGGAGTGTGGCTGCATGCTGAAGGTCAGTTAGCAAATTTGGAGAACACATTGACACTGTATATTTCATGATGGACTGCTTCACCCTTTGCTGCTGAGCCCAGCTATCTCTGATGGGAAAAGGACAGATTGTTTGATGGGAACTTAGTGTTCACGTACATCTAAACCAGGTTAAGCACTGCCCTCCCTTCCTAGACTGGACACTGCACAGAAAGATAAAGCTCATGAGGCAGAAGTGAACAGGAATGAGGGCAGTGCAACATAAAAGCAAATTAAAATTAGAACGAAGGTTTATTTGAATTTATCGGCTTTTTTAGATTATATTTAAGTTGTTGTAAAAATGAGTTGAGACTGGGTTTTTTTTTTTTTAAGAAAACTATATCATACATGTTATAATTGTAGGTTGGACTTCTATGAAAACTTTCAAGACATTGGAAAATTTAATTTTAGATATCCTACATTTATTCCCAGGTCTTCCCCAAGACATACAACCCCTATCTTAGTAGGGAGAGGGTCAGCGCCCTTTAAGAGGGAGCAAAGAAAAAATTTGCCTCGATTCCATAAACTGAGCAAATGAAAATATGGAAATGAGTTCTTCTAGTCTCTTAATATGCATAAAGACCATTTTGATGGAAAGTTTATGGGAACTTGTTTTATAACACAAGAATGGGGGAATGAGTCTGTAAAATTTGCTACAATATCCTCTGAAAAATAGAATTGGAGCAATTTTTGCTTTTCTGTCTTAGCATTGAAATCAGTAACTGAAGGTACAATTCACTGATGTAATTGGGAATTGAAATCTGGGTTCTTGAGTACCAAACCCTCCATTCACACCGATTATATTATTTTTGAAGGGCCTTCACTCTCCAAAATGGGCTCGGGTAATGTACAAATGTCATATATACATCTGGAAAAAGACTCTTCAGGGATCTGCTTTATTTGGTCACACACATGCCTGCAGTTCCAACAAATGTGATAGCCATCCTTTCAACACTCTGAGCAAAGGTTTGACTCTGAGTCTTCAGAGGTTCTTGAGGATTTGTTGCAGATAATGACACTCTCTGATGTTTCAGAGGGCAATGACAATTTGTCAGAAAGATTTTCCCTTTCTCTAACTGACTTCCTGTTCTGGGCTCATTCACTGAATTAAGTTGGTTCCCAGGAACTGAGATTCCCTCAATGTCACTGCTCTTTGTCACAATTGGCGAGATCAGGACAAGGGCTTTCATTATTAAAATTGAGATATGCATGAGATCTCACTGGAGTTCAGTGGTTCCCAGCATCCTTACCATGAGAAACACAGTGGAGGGATGGTGATGGCAATAGAGAGAAATGCCATTTGCTGGCTTCAGAATCAGCAATAGATAAGATTTACCTTATTATCTTGATATTATTTTACCAAGAAACTTCAGAGAAACCATATATTTCAATCCTTGTAAACCTCTACTTCTGTGCTTTAAAATATCGGCTTTCAAATCTCATGGTATCTGAAAATAAAATAATTTTCAAACTCAAAGATGTTTGTACTGTGTAGTGGGCTTTTGTTTTTCATTCTATGAATGAAAATTTTTATTTTAATACTGATGAATATTTTAAATCACAGTGAATGTAATACCATTTAAATACCGCCTGACACTCCATATATTTCAGATCTCCAAAACACAACTTCAAAAATAGAGTTCTATCCTTGGCTGAAATGACATGTGAGGCCATGAGTCACCCACCTCTATTCTTTCAGTAAACATTACTAAACTTCTTCTGTAAATTGGAACAACCATTTCATATTGTTTGTGTATTTTATTTTGTTTGAAACTGGTTTACACTTCCACCTTATTAAATGAATGCACTTGCTTTAAATGAAAAATGCATTTAATATAAAAAAGTCAAAATATGCTTAAAATGAGTAAAAAAAAAAAGAGCGCAAATAACGGGTGAGATTAATAGACTATCCAAGACAAATGTTTTAAAGTTCCAAACGTTCATTAAGTTTGACTTGAGACTCTATTCACTTCCAGTCACAGCACTCCCAAGTAGGCCGCCTGTGATCACCTTAACTGCTAGTTTCTAAGAATATTTTCACTTATCTCTCTATTAGACCACATCTGTTCAGAGGCACCAACATATACCATTTTAAAATATTTTTCCTTTTTGCAAGTTAAATGGTTCAGGGAACATGTTCTGTAATAATTTGCTCATTCTTTTGTAAGATTCACAAGTATTTAGTGAATTCACATGAAAAGAGATGCAGTTTTGCACGGAAGTTTTGCACAGAAGTCCTTGGATTCAGACAGCCCTACTTTCAAATACTGAACCCACATTTTATAGCTGATCTAGGAAAAAATGTGGTTTCTGGGTACTAAATATTGGCCAAATGGGTTATATGGTTGCTGAATTGAGATCATGTATTTTAAATATTAGGCAATGTATATGTATATGCTTAGTACTCTGTAAATTGTGTTGATTCATGCTAAGTTTCCTGTAAGAAGAAAAAGAGTAAGAATAATTTTGACCTTTGTTCACTATGTTGTATGTATCAAAATCACTAGTTTAGTTATTTATAAATAAATTCAGAGCAGGGAAAGACTGCTTCAGTAAATAGTAAGAGCTAGATGTTGAGCCAGTTCCATTGAGGGAATGGTAGAAGCTCGGATGGTCAGAAAGCTTAGACAGGAACCTGGATAGGACAGAAGAGTGTGGGCCAAGTCTGCCACATGGGTTGCAGGAAGCACAAGTGGAATTACCGAGGAAACTCATCCATCTGGTGGAGTGATACACCCATGTGAGGAAGTACTGATTACAGCTGCAGGTAGAGTGACGGCAGTGAGGACAGTGAGGAAGTGCTGATAATTTTCTAGAACAGGGACCTAAGTGATGATATTACCCCCATTGGAAACTAAAAAGATAAGAACCCTAACTCTATTTAACCATCTAGAATAATTAATCTGTTGGAACTCAAATGCCTTCAATGTAGCTTATTTTCATTTTCTTTCTACAATTCAAGTAAACTCACTAGATGACCAAGGGAAACCCCAGCTTCACTCATCTTTGACATGAGAGGATGTGACCACTTCCCTTCATTTCTGACACCTTGAAAACCTTTAAGGCATCTCCCTCTTTAAGATGAGAATAAAGGTTATATACTCTCTATTGCTGCTCTATCTCCACTTGCCTTCTAGAGGTCTCTAGTTAAACTCCCCAGATGTCTGCAAGTTCTCTGCATACTGAATCATTAAAACTTTTTAAAAAAGTTTTTCTTATTTTTTTTAAAGGAGTGGCCTAGGTGTTGATTGGACTGAAATGCCACAGAACTAAAAACAAAACCAATTCCTTCCCCTAACCCCCACCCCCAAAACAAAAACCTTCCATATGTGTCTGTGAAGCCACTTGACTACTTTCTGATTTTAAAGTCATTTTTTGAGAGACATCACACTTTGGAATATAAACATGTTAAATCTAAATGCAAAATATAATAAGGCAGCTTGAGTCAAGGCAGTAATTGAATTTTTTTGTTGTTGTTTTAATTTGATGTAGTCAGGTACTTTTTTGACTTTTAAACTCTGTTTTAAGCTGTGCTGCTGTTACTTGGTGGGTTTCAAGATGAAGCCAGCAACTTTTCAGTGATTTAGTGCACTCATTTTCAGAAGACATGCTGCCTCTAAAAGGATAAGGATATCTAAGCCTCAAAACAGTCTAATACAGAAGGGCATATAGTCTTTTTGCATTGCCAATTTGATATGGTGAAAGACAAAGACATTTCACATACTTTCCTCTAAGCACAGAAAATGCCCTTTTATGATTCACTCTCCATGTAGACTGAGAAAGACTTATGATTACAGTGTGTGTCCAGAGCTTTTCTAAGCTTCCAGCTCTGGGGGTGATGTGGAACTACCCAGGGTGGAGGTTGGTATCAAGCACAGGGGGTCAAAGAAACATCCTCTTCACTTTGGTAGCATTGTGGCCGCTCTCATTTTCTGAATTCCTACTTTAGTATCTCCCCAGTGCTGTTACTGGGGACAGTGACATGTCCCTATGTCACTGACAATATCCAGAAAGTAGTCTTTACACCTGGTGATCTTTATCTTCCTTGAAAGCCTTTCTTTAGAACACTCCAAGTAATTTAACCTTCTTCTACCTCCCTTAACTCCCTTGCCTTCTCTGATCTTGTAAGTTCAACTACTGACCCCTGTTTCTACTTTCAGTACTCCTCTGTGGTTCCAGTGGAACTAATTTCCAGTTTATGATCTCTCTCATTATAACTAAAATTCCTGAACTCATACTTCTTCCTGAAAACCTTCACTGGTTAAATTCAACACTACTCAAGATAACTTTCAATGCACACTTTCTATAAATGTCTTTGGTCACTTTGATCTAAAGCAATCAAAATCATTATTTCATTAGATTTTTAATCTGCATCTGGACTATCTCTGCTTTGTTGTAACCTGTCCTAGCTTGTAACTTCATTGTGGGGGCAGGATATGTCAAGTGTTCTTCTAGATTGTCGTGTAGAATACTATGAAAATTTGTTGTTCAGCTTATAAATCTTTACTGAGCACCTACTATGTGCCAGGTACTGGGCGAAGTTCTAGTGGAAAGGACAACATATGCTCACCACCTTGGAAGTAGTGTAAAATAATAGTTTCAGTGGACGGAAGCAGAATCTGCAATGATGACACAAAGTCACAAAACAAAAATGAGGTGGACCTGGCAACACAGCCTGTTGGAAAATGTGGGTGGCCAGTGAAAGTTTCTCTAGGGCCTTTTAGCTTGATGAAAGACTGTATTAAATTGAATGTCAAGCAGATATGACCCAGGAAATAAAGACCAGTGAACAATATGCAGAGCATGATTGATTTCTACTTCCTGCATTGCTTAATAAGCCTTTAAAAAGTGTTATTGTAGTTGCCCTTGATGAAGGTAATTCATTTCTGAACTTTAGGCCCAAACTATGTGTTTGCTTTCTTGCTTTTCTCTTGGTTTTATTCTTAGTTTAATGGAACAACACAATCCAACAAATGGTCCTTTTCTAAATTTCTTCAGCTCTGTAAATAGCTATATAAGTAGATAAGTTTATTTTTCTCTGTGTGTGTGTGTTTTTTTTTTTTTTTTTTTTTTTGGCTATCCACACACAAACATCTACCTTCAGATTTTTACTGGCACATCAGGGGAAATTTGAGTGTCGGTTTATGTCTGTGTAACCGAGACCTTAGCTCTGTGGCTTTCACTGCACTTCCCAGTGCTGAGTAGACTGATGGGATTCCACAAATAAATAATAAAAATAATAATGATTTTTAAAGCATTTGGAAATGCTGAGTTGAAAGGTGTGGTGTAAGTGCAATGTTTTATTGTGAAAGTGATATCTCTCGCATTATCTGCTCCTAATGGAGGGCGGCAGTAATGGAAAGGGAGGCACTTAGGCCTCCAGACCAGGGGTCCCTGAAGGCGGGGTGGAGCACAAGGCGGGCACTGTGGTAACGCTTACTGTACTCGGTAACTGCTTCCTTCCAGTCTAGCAAGAAGGTATGAGCAGAGTCACGGTGCTGCTTGTGCCCTAAAACCTTAGAAAGTCCTCATTGTTTTTCACGGATGAAGAAGGTGATGAAAATCATCCTTGAAAAATACCACAGATTTGAAAATGTTAAGTTTTGTTTTGAGCTCAAATAAATACACATTTGGCAGGGGGTGTGTCAGCAGCTAGAAAATGCCCGTGGTCTATGTTATGGGTCGAACTATGTCCCGTCCCCAATTCATATGTTGAAGCCCTCAGGGTCTCCTTCCCTCCACCTTAGAATGTGACTACGTTTGGGGATAAGGTCTTAAAAAGGTCTTAACTTAAACCTTAAGTTAAAGTCGTAAGTTAAAATGAGACTGTTAAGGTGGACTTTGTCCATTATGTTTCTTATAAGAAGAGGAAATTGAGACAGAGAGTTAACCAGGATGTGTGGACACAGGGGACAGACCGTGTGCGGTGACAGAGAGAAGCAGCCACCTGCAAGCTAAGGAGGGAAACTTCAGAAGACACCAAACCTGCTGACACCTTGATCTTAGATTTCCAGCCTCCAAAAATGTGAGAAACTAAATTTCTGTTGTTTAAGTCACCCAGTCTGTGGTATTTTGCTATGGCAGCCTGAGCAACAAATATAGTCTAAGATTACCCAGATTTAGGACTCACATGGAACCATAAAGTACAATATAGCAAGAGATGATTATTTTTTCATATAGTACAGCCTGGGTGCTTTAACTAAGTCTCTAACTTTAATTATAAAATGAACATAACCTGTATTAAATTATGAATATGTTAACATATTGAATGGGGACAAGAAAAATAAGCACCAGATTTAGGCTACATAGGCACTTGAAGGTAGAGTAAAAAAATCTGGTTTCCTTGACCACATTGTCATAATATGCATATATAACAGTTTATTGAATCCAGGCTGTGTAGACAACCAGAAGAACTCTGGCTCCATACTGTCACAATGCATGCCCACAACAAAGACTCGGGAGAACAGCCTCTTTCATTCGATCTCTCTAAGTATTACCAACACGACAGCGCAAAACCTTACCTCTGTCTGAAGTATATCTACGTATCCATGCATAAGTTATTAACTGGGCTCCCTGAGCTCCACTGCTGAAAATATTAATATATTCAAATCTCATTCTAGCTACTGCAAAATATACTACATCAGATCAATGCATTAATATCTTTCTTAGACAAAAGAAACTGGTGCTATTTTTTAAAGTTTCTTTCTTGTTCCTGGGACTCCAGCTGAAACATGGGTTTATGTGACACAGGAAGTCAAAGTGACTGTTAGGGGCCAAAGGGCAGGGTTGACTATATCTACAAAAAAGTCCCGTTTATTGTACATGAAGCAATGCACTCTTTCCTGAGAATTATGTGCTGAGAACTGTTTATAGCTTCCAAGGCAGAAATGTTTTTTCATGTACTTAAACATTTTACCTTGTGGAAATGAGATGGACTGTATAGGAGGCTCTCTAATTGCAGATGATGATGATGTGACTCCTACTGTGTCAATATCCTAACCTTTATGGCAGTGTCTTCTGAACACAAACAGGGCCATGGAGGAGTTGGGAAACAAAGCTTTGCTAAGAACCAGCAAGCTAAATAGAAAACTGGAGAAGTTAAGGCAGTGATGACAAAGGATAATTTTTGAGAATTATCTCTTAAGATCACCATTCTGCATTTCTGGATCTCAAGTTATCTATGGATCTGTCTCTCTGCCTATGTGTTATTTATCCATCTATCTATCGATATTATATATATCTTTCCATATATAACGACCAGCCTCTACATTATCCAGATTTGCCTTTTTCCTATTGGCTATACTTAAGGCCTTTTATCAATGACAACAAACAAAGTAGGTGGTCTCCTACCTCTTTTTAGCTGTAGGAAAAAAAAAAAAAGTGACATAATTTTTCACAGCCTGAAATAATTGTGGAAGTACAGATACTGGTTAGGATCACTATGAATTATTAGTGGAAAAGTGGGTCTCAGAAGTACGTTACATGTGAAATATTTTTCGTCACTTGAACATGTGCCGTCCAGAGCTGGCCCTGTTCTAGCCGTCACAGGGAACAAACATTTCACATTCACAGATGCTCCCAATTTGGTGCGGTTTGGAGTGTAATTTAGATCAAACGTCTCCATGTAAATGAGTCAGGGTTTCTTAATTAGGTGCCTCTAAAGCAAAACCTTGGACCACATCAGTAGGTGTGGGTGTGGTGCCCACAAAACTGGAATCTTTCCTATAGACCAGGCTCTTAGTATCATTCAAATAGAGCTTTTTTTTTTTTTTGGTTGTTTTTTTCAGGCAGTAATAAATCTGCAGATGGCATAGACAGAAAGACGCTACTTCAGAAGAGCTGTCTAAAAACACTGCCTCTTTGGCAAATGCCTTAAAGTAGGTCATTCTGCTGTGATTTAGCTTTTTCTTTAGATTTGATTGCCAGCTTTTTGTTCCCATTACAAGTAGGGTGCATTCCAGTCCACAGACTTGTTCTTAATTTTTCCAACTGGTATTTGTTTACTAGGATTTGCAAATCTTCATACGAAAATGGCCAATATCCTGTCACAGTGCTAATCATGCACTTGACCACAAAGCGAAATGGATCCCAGTGATAATCTGGCTATGCTGAAATATTAAATGCCTTAAACACCCAGTCTTCCCACAGCAAAACTGCGTTGATTTATATGGATAGGTTTGTTGAAATAATTGTCCCATCTTTTATACATGTGAAAAGAAGAGGTGACAGGATGTAAATGGAAAACTTTTATAAGCCATATAGTCGTTTGTATAGATATTTAGGTTATCTGCTTTTATACTTGTCATTGTTTGTGTTTTTTATAGGGGGAAAAATCATTGGGTCCCATTTCTCTATCGAGGCTTTGGAATTTACATGCAGAGCCCCAGCAGCATTAATGAGTTACCTGCATAAATCCCCTGGCAATCGATGGGCACATAGACCTTGTTTTGTTATATTAATTATTCTTCACAGAACCTTGACACTGACATTAAATGAGGCCTTAAAAAATCTTGATGAAGGTCTTAAGGTATCTTTTACTGTTCAAATATTAGCATTGCAAAGACTATGTCTAAGGCATTATTCATTTTGTGGTACCAAAGGGAAGGAGGAATTGAAATAAAGGCACAGGGAGTGAACTTTCTGGACTTAACTCTTTATTGCCGAGAGACCAATTTTCCCACGACTAAGTCAGAATCCTTAAATTGTGATAATGATAAAAATAAATGTTAAGATCATAATGAATAAAAGAACTGAGTATGGTGTTTCTTCCAGATTTGTGTTGAATATGGTGTCTTCTCTACAGGCCAAATTTTGTCTTGGCAAATTATTGGTGCTTTCAGGTGAATTCCAAAATGTCAGTTAAAAAGGCACACTTGCACACAAAGTGGGCTCACTGGGAGATGAGCTGGAGACGATTGGCTAGGTATGTTGCAAGATGGCCTGCTAAGTACGTACTTAAGACACAGACTGGGAAAATGGCTTTATGTGCAATTTTCTTGCATTTCCAGTATACTTCTTATACTGAGAAGCCCGAGGGAGTATAAGGTTCCGATTAAGCAAATGCTCTGGTGACAAACACTTACATATATTATCATATGCGGAGAAGCAGCAATCAAACAGCACAATTAATATTAAAATTACAACGGACACCATGTTATCATCCTTTGATGATTCACAAGGAACTTTTGAATCTTGAAGCTCTCATTAGGAACTTGAGTTATCTCTGTACTAGAGTGTGGTTATTAGATAAATGGCTGGTTGTTAGAGATTTCTGACTGGTGAATTGATGGCTAATTGAAATTTGTTTGGATCCTTTTGAAGCGGAAGTTATTTATTGAGCTATACTATTTGATTATACTCTTTAGGATTTTAGAATATGGATGATTCTGAATGATCTATTTACTTTTTCCTTTGCTTCCTTTTGTGGGTTAGTGATTCCTTCTCTCGATTTCATGTCCCCAATATGCTTTTTTAACTCCATCCTCTCTCCAGGCTCTGAACTCTATTGGTGACACATTCATTTTCATGATTTGAAGTGTTTACTCTAAAAAAGGCTCTCCTGAATCCACATTCTTTTCTCTCTAATGTCTACCTTCACTTATCTACTTGCTAATGTGATTTGTTAAATACCTCCTGTTACGCTATCCTTTGCTGGTTATATGAAGCACTACAAAGTTCAGGAAGAAGTGACTCCTGCCCTCTAGGAATTAAAGTTAACCTGTCCATGAGAAAAGATTCATTACAAATTCACAACAGGCTGAGCAGATCTCTCTGTGGGTATAGTAGAAGTAGGTGGAGGAGGGCTTCATCTCTTTAGTGCTTTGAGTTTTTTATTTATATGTAAATAATTAAGTCCTTTGAGGTATAGGTACCACAATCTCTTTCAACACAGAAGAGAAGCTGTTACCATGGTATCATAGTTAAGGAGTCATCAGCTCAGGATGCAGGCTCAGTTTCTCTGATTGAATCCAGAGCACTCTCCACTCGTTCTTGGATTCAATGCAAGTTCAAGTGCTTGAATTGGACTCTGTTTGAAATTCCAATTGTTTCAAACTCTAATAACAGTATATATTCTTGGCTTTTACTTTCTTTATTTCATTATATTTCTCTCTCGCACATCCCTCTCTCACACACACGCACACACACATGGGACAGATGGGTAAAGTTAAGCATTATTCCCATGTCAAAGATGATAAAACAGGAATGAGAAGTGATGTGACATGCCAAAAGCTGTTGGAGAAACCTTAATTTCTTTAGATTCTTAATCTGTCAGAGACAAATGGATAAAGCACTTTCCACCTACCAATAACTCTTTTTAATTACATTGATAACTATATAATTAAAATAGTTTTCATAGAACGTACACTCAACATTGATTCTTTTAAAACTCCAATCCGTTCATGTCATTCCTGCTGCAGACTCTATAACTAGCTCCTCTGTCTTTTAACTCAGAGCAAAAGACTAATTCCTCATAATGGCCCCTAAGTTCCTGTATGACCTGGCCTTGCCAATGATGCGATTCTTCAAGTCCTCCTCTCCCCACCTTCTCTGGACTCCAGCCACACTGACCTCCTTCCTTTTCTGTAAAACACCAAGACACCAAGGCCCTAGATGTTTCTGCCTGAAACACTGTGGCTTCCATATCCATTTCACTAACTCCCTCCCTTCTTTCAAGTCTTTTCTCAAATCTGACCTTCATCCCCAAACACTTGATTTTTTACTGCAAACCACTCCCACAACACTCTTGATGTTCCTTACTATGCCCTCCTTCCTCTAGGTCCTTACATGCCATCACCTTCTAATATGTTTGTTTGTTTATTTTTCTTATGAGTGCTATGTTCATTATGTAAGCTCCAGGAGGACAAAGGTGATTTCTGTTAAGTCTGCAGCTGTATTGTGAGTTTCTAGAGCAGAACCCGGAACATAGATGGTGCTCAATCAATGTTGATCCAGTTTCTACCAGTGAATTTCCACTCTCGTCTGCATATTGGACACAATGACATTGTCTCAAACTCATTCCAATTATTTATTCATCATATCAAACCTATCAGCAAATACTCCAACTTCCTTTTATTTGTCTCTAGGAATTTCTTTCTTTCCACTGAACTCCACAGACAACATAGAAATAATTGTTCTCTAATCACATTGAGATAGTTACTCAATTTCCAGCTTTGCTCCTGCCCCTTTTTTCAGTCATTCCACCCTAAATTTATTTTACATAGGAAATGTTGATTAATTGAGATATTTATAAGAAAAGCAAAATTTGCATTCTTCAAATGCTCATTAACCTGCACTGGTGTCCTAGAGATTGAGATAATCAGATCAGAGCTTTTCTTTTCTTTTTTAAAGATTTATTTATTTATGCATACAAGAACAGGGGTACAGGTACAGGCCAGAGATGGGCGGGGTGAGAGTATTCACCAGAGACAGAGTTGGAAGCAGCGGTTGAGACAGGAGAGGTCTGCTACACCACGGGGGTAGCTCCCTGCCCGAGGATCGAACTCGTGCTGCAGAGGCTGTGGATAGCTTCACAGTGCTGTGGTTAAGCCCTTACGCTACCAGGGAGGCCCAGATTAGAGTTTTTCTGCCTGGTCCCTGCCTGCACTGGGGCCTTGACTCCTTTGCTCCCTGTCACAGGCACAGGCTGACACATTTTGGTGTCTCCTGGCTTTTCTCAAACCAATCCTTGTGCTTTTCAATGTCTAATCTAAGTTTTTTCAAAGTCCAGTCTACATTTTCTTGGAGCATTTTTGACTATTTTAGTCTATTTCCTTTGTACATAATGTTTACTTTTCTACTTTATTTTCATAAGTGCTTTGTCCTCTGTTAAATTAGAAGTTCTGCAAAGCTTTTTTAAATCTTCCTAGCTCTTCTCAGTGTGGTCTGAAGACACCACAGAGATACTGTTGACTCATTGATTGATGCTTATATTCTTCTTGTATATGTACTTTACCATGCTGCTTAGATCACTGAACATTTCTAGCGATATATTTTGAATGACATCCTAAATTTATATATCTTTGGCAAGTAATAGCATTTTTGCAGCTATACTGATGAGCTATATATTAGGATAAATGTATATTTAAACTCAAGCCTTATCTAGTTTACAGCGTGTTTACAGCATATCTCAACGGAGGAACCCACACTGCTTTTCAGCCGGGATTAATTGGGCCTTGCGATTTAAGCATGTGTGTCTGTCTGTGTTTCTTTCCATATATCTAAAGCAAATTCTGTCATTAAGAAGTCACAAAATATGTAGATATTAGTATAAAACGCACTTAGAAAATAACGAGATAAAGAATATAATCATTAATCCAACCAACAATTAAGTTTTTAATTGTACATGCAGGCTTTAGCATGAAAGCATCTGGGGCATGCAGTAATAAATGAAATTTGCATAACATAACCTTAAAAATGGCCCATTATTTGATGTTTTTCAGCAACTATGATTTTATTTTACAAAGCGTTGAAGAAATATTATCACTCCCTTTACTGTGCTTTGGTCACTCTTTGAAGGTCTGCATCCTGCCATCTTGTCTTCCCTTGACTCATCTGGAAATCAGACTCTTTTGGTACTTGGGGTCATCACAGACCACTGTTGGCTGATGCCTCTGTCTCATACCACTAGCCTGCCAGAGGAAAATATTGCCACTGTGCAGAGTGGGCCTGTCCTTCATGCAACAAGCTTAGGGACCAAATTCTCTGCCTCTTTCTATCTCTCAGTAGTAAAAGGCATTTGAGGAATGAAGTGGATGTTAACAACTTAGGATGCTCCATGTTGCTATTTCTTTTAGTTTTGAGGACAAATGAAAGTGAGCCTCATCATTCTGGGCATTAAGTCTCATATTACAGTCTTCTTTTTCTTTGTCCAACCTCTGCAATTTGAGTTCAGAGAGAACTTGTTCCCTTCCCTTGAATAAACTTGCTTCTAAAAACTTGCTTCCCAGCCCAGCAGCACCTGGGAACTTGCTCTTTATGCAAAATCTCAGGCCCCACCCCAGATGGGCTCCTTCTGAATCGGAGTCTGTATTTTCAACAAGCTCCACAGGCAATTTGATTTGTAAGCACATTCAAGCTTGAGAAATTCCAGGTTAGAACTTTCTGAAATGTTCAGGTGACAGTTGTGTTGGCAGTGAGGAGAACTATCAGATGGAGGAGTGCTCCCGGGTCCCCTGTCCACAGCTTGATCCTCTGGATGGCCTTGTCATTTGAATCCCCTCCACCCTAGTATTTGAAAGCCCGTTTTCTGCAAATGGTGAATTAGTTGCAAGGTGCAGGCACTTCTGCGCCAATAGAGGGCCCTTTTCTTTTCCAGCCAATGAGTTGACACCATTAGGACTTTCAGGTGGAGCCTGGGTTGTGAGAGGTGAGGCCTTTTGGATGGGCTGCAGGATGATGGCCTTACCACTTGTGGTCATGAAAGTTCCCGTGGTGCTTTTTGTGAGAGAAGGGGTTGTTAACCTCAGTGTCCTGGCTGACTTCCAAGCTGTGTAATTGCATGCAGCCTACCTAAGTTGGCTCTGTAGTTTCAATTAGGTAAAGTATTGTTCACTTCTTGCACTAAACTGCTGTGTTGTGTGGCTACAGACTGCTAATTAGCTGGTGTTTTTCAGGTGGCTGCGTCCGTGATGAACAAAACGTCTCTCTCCGACCATCCCTCTCCCCACCCCCACTGTTTCCACCGCCCACTATCACACACACAACCGCATGCCTGTTGTCTTCTAGATTGCCATTTCTTGGAGAAAACTGCTTTGGGATCAGTAATCCCTAGAATCTGACAATGAGCACTACTTTAGTTTTCCTATACAGTCACCTGCTTCTAGGCCTACCTAACCTATTATAGGGTATTGGAGAGAAAAACTCATGCAGAGAAAGCAAGAAGTGATGGGGGTGGATAAAAGGATGAAAGGTAAAAACGCTTGTGATTGCCAGGGAAGTATGAATGACTTTAAGAGCGTGGCTCTCTAGGAGTTGGTTATTTTCACTGCGATATGAATGGAGAGTGAGGTCATAGAAAACAGGGCATGCATTTTATTTCTTCTTTCCTCTAGTTAGAAAAATATAATGGAGCATGTAAACCATCCATAAAATGCCTCGCTATCTCTGTGGGGAATGTCTGACCCTTACTAGGAAATGTGGCACCAGGAGAGTGAATGGAATCCCTTTCTGATGACTCAAAGGTCAGTACCAGGAAAGCACTTAAGGCTCTGGAATGACACTTGGAAATGAAAGAGAAGGGCAAAAAGATGGGTGAGCAGGGAGCCAAGAAGACAGAGGTGTGTTCTAATCACAGAAGAGATGGGCTTGAAAGTTGAATTTTTCTGGGCAGTAAAATGGTTGCAAAAAATGTATTCAAATGGGGAAAAATCAGATTTGGGTAAACTGTCAGTTTGCATTTTTTTTTTTTTTTTACCATATGAGTAAATTCATTCTCTTTTGATGTCCAAGCACAAAGACACACATTAATTAGATACAAATTCTGTTAGGGGTAATGTCTTTTATCTTTCTGTATCTCAAACACAATGGGAGATGAATGAATGAATGAATGAATGAATAAACAAACTGATACAGGGAAGAATATTAAATGATAGGTATTAACTGTCAGTTTATGAAGAACAAAGACTTTTTTATAGCTTGAGAGCCTGCCCCTCTGCCGTGTCTACTCCTTGCTATGACTGCGTATCTACTTGTCTCTTCGAAAATAAGAATGAAGAAAAGATGAGGGGTTTACTCAGTGAGATGGTGGACGAACCAATTGCCTTTAAGAGAGAGGCTGGTTTGCGAATCCCTGTGAAAAGAGCAGGGCTCAGAGCCAGAAAGTTGGATGGGAGAGAGAAACTGAGGGAAATGAACACTGTCAGGTCAGGACAGGGAGGTAAATAACATAACAGAACGCATCCCAGAGGTTGGCGAACATCTACCTGGCAAAACTGTTTCCCTTTCCACAGGATAAGAGCTTCATATATATATTTGTATCATGAATAAAATGGGGAGAAAGATCATGTTGGCAAGAATGCTTTGACAATGCAGAGAATTCTCAGTGAAGGATGGGAGGAAGAATTTGAGGAAGATGATAATATTGGGAGGAAAGGCAGAAAAAAGAAAGGGGAAAATTGTAAGAGGAATGACCGTGGTTAAAAAGAACATGAATGTACCACAGAAGAGAAGAAATTACTGGAAGTGAGAAATAGCAATCTCTCCATATAGGGCAATATTTAGTATAAAGTTTCTAAGTTCTGAATGTATTCCCACTTCCTTTGTACACATTAACAAATTATAGACCCGAGGAAAAATTATAGACCAAAATATGTCATTGAGACGAGCCTTGAATTTGGGCTTTACTCTTATATAGATGGTTTCAAAGGAGATTTTCCCAATGTCCTGATCCAAACAGCCCCTAAATTCATTTCCTGGCCCCCAGAGGCTCTCATTCCAGTTAAGCCCATGGTATCAATTGTGTACCTCTTCAAAGTTGAGTGTGGGTTTGAGTCTTTCACTGGCCACATATCAATTATTATTTATGACTGAGATTTCCTCCTGTCCATTGCTGAAGTTCAAACTTTTCTCAACCCAGATGATATGGTCTTGAGATCTGAAACCTCATATAAAATCTGCACTTTTTCTTGCATGAGGAAAAAAAAACCCTACAACATGGAAATGTGCAGCTACCCCATGTTAACTATTCCTGGATGTCACCGTGCAGCTCTAATTTCTGCTTTCTTCTCTGTATTCTGGGGACTGCTGCCGGACTTGTCAGCACCTTGTCACGGCTTCCTGGTGCGTGGGCTACCATTGGACTCTGTGTTCTTAACAATTATCCATAAAAAACCCTACAGAATTCTTCAGCAGTAATATATATATATATATATATATATATATATATTAACAGGTAAAACACACACACACACATACAGAGCTACTTTTGAAATTGGAGTGTCCTGAAGCGGGTGCTATTTGTAAATGTTGCTGTGTTGTCTCATCTTTTCCAGTTCTGCGATGCTCTTTTGTTCATGGTGTGACAAGGATGTGGGGAGCCAATATGATTTAACTAAATAATACACAAATGTCAAGAATACTTTCATGTCTGTGTACAGACCAGAATAAATTACTCCAATGGAATGTTTTGTTTTTCTCTTCAAGGAACAACCCCACAGTTTACAAGGAGCTATGCTGACAAGAAGTGGCTAAGAAATATTATTAAAAGTAACCTATTTTAATGCAGGACTAAATGACAGAGGATTGCTTCGGTTCAAAAGGGTAGGCCTGGAGAGGATGTTGACAGGCAGACAGCAAGGAGAAATTAGCCCTGTCCTGGAATTCTTATGGGCAGTGGGGAGAAAAATAAGTCCAGTAAGAAATGAAAATTAGGGAACTAGTTCTCAGAACTAAAGGTGAACCGAAAGGAATTGGCAGCTGCCGGAACATGCCAGCCAGAGAGGCCACAGTATCTGATACACGTGACAGACCGAGAGACAACTGCAAAGCTCCCCAAACAACTCGCCTGAAGCGCTTGCCAGGAAGCCAGATGCTGCTTCTGGAAGAATATCTTCTGTGGTTGGGCATCTGGGTTCAGTGCTTTCCATTTAAAGAGGAGAAAGAAGGTGGTAAAAGGCAGCACCGTCATTGTCTTTTAAAAACACGCTCTAAGTGTGCATATGTGCACATGTGCACACGCGGCCTTAATGAAGGTAGACACGGAACTTGTATTCAAAGCGAATTCCTAAAAATAAAACTTTCTCCAGTGCCTTTTAGGTGGAAAACAATGTGTTAGAGGGAGGGAGGAAGGAGGGGGAGGGAGGAAGAGGAAAAGAGAGAGCGAGCAAAAAAAAAAAAAGAGTGAGAGAGAGAGAGACACAGGGAATGGACACCAAGAAACCCCTTATAAAAATGTCAGTTTATTAATTAGGTAATTTTATTTAAAGAGCTGCATTTGTAGTGGGTGTTCAAAAAAAAAAAAAAAAGGAAAAGGGAATTTGAGCGATAGGTCTGTGTCTTTATCACAAGTTAGCTCCTAATTCTCACTCTTTGTTTTATCATTCCTTCTTCCCTGGGAACACAATTGAGTATTGGTATTGGCAAGTAAGCAGAATGTGGTCTATTGGACTGGAAATCAGGTGACTTGAGGTCTGTTTGAATTTTTCCCCCTTTCGCTTTGAAGAATGCTATGTCTCTGCTCTAAAAAATACAGGGGAACCGAGTTGTAGAGGTTTATATATTGGCAATAGCATAGGATATGCTTTAGCAATCAAGGTATATATATATACTTGCAAATATATTCCTATATTTGCTTCACCTGAGACTCACTGGGAGTCCACTTTATGCTAAAATTTAAGGTAATAGGAAGTCAATATTGGGTCTGGAAACCAATGATGACAGGGAAATTAGGTGGATGTGAGAGCAGGCAGGAGTGGGAGTAATGACAGATATAAGACTAATTTTTTCTGTTCCAAGATCTGTTGTAAATCCCAGATGATGAAGAATTCAGAGAGACTGGCAACCCCATGTTGGACTGCAGTGATTGAGCAAACAGACTCTAGCACAGGTGGGTGTCACAGACTCAGGGATCACAGCCCCCTTGGGAGGGTCAGCCTCTGTAGCACTCATTCATCCTTGTACTTGGGGCCTCTGAACCTGTAGTCTGAGTGTTAACATTGCTTCTTTTACATTCAGAGCTCCTCTTCTCTTCATCATGATGAAAGATAAATATCAGGACAGGAGAGATAAACTTGAGAGGAGCAACCCTCAAAATGGAACAGTCCTAGTCCCAGTCTGAAATATATCAGGTTACCAAGATTCCAGACTTAAGAATGTGATCTTAATTGGAACCCTCACTGGCTATTAAATTACTGTCTTGTTCTGTGAAACCATGGGATTCCACTTATTGAATAAAATTGGCTGAATATCTATAATTTGTGGGGCACTGTACTAGGCTCTGGGGATATAGCAGGAAGCATACTGACACAAACTCTTGCCCTCTTGCAGCATGTGCTTTAATGACAGAAGAAACAGTTTAGTTCTTTCTAATTTCTATCTTCACCAATATTTTCTGTACTGGACTATGGTGTAGAATGACAAGTTTTCTTCCTATGAGAATACTACTCATGCCTGTGATTTTTCAGGTGCCACAGATGAAGGGTAGAACTGCAGCTTGTCGTCATGAGAAATTCTGCCTGCTATCCTGTTACCATGAGAATTTCCTAAACCGTCTTTGTAGATGTGGTCGTTTTAACCACAAAATAAAATACCTCTGCTTTTGTCAAGGTTTCATTCTATTACCCCACATGCCATCCTCAGACTTCTTTCCCAATATCTTCCTCTGACACACACTTCAATGACAGACATCCTCAGGAATCTGTCCTTGGGTATCTTCTGGCTTCACACTGCCCCTTGGGTTATTCATGACCACCCCGTTGCCATATTGAAACTGATGGCACTAAATTTCAACCTGGATCCCAATCATCTTTCCTGCCTTTCTTGTCTTCTAATGGTTGGATGGTCGTTGCTAATAGAACACAAACAGTGACCAAATCATGTCCAAAAATTTTCAGCTTCTTCCTTGTCGCCAGCTTTGTCCTTTTCCTCTATGTGAGTCCAGGGTATCATCATTCAGTTAGTTCAAAACCTCAGTGCATTCTGGAATCTTCCTTTGTCCTACCCTCTCATATGTACTTGATGAGCACTTCCTGTGAAGCAACAGCCTCCATGCCACCTGTATCCCCCACTTCCTCTCTCCTCCACCACTCTTTCTTGCTTTGGGAAAGTTATGTCAGCCTCTTTATTATATTGTCCTTCTACAGGCCATTCTTTGCACTCACAAAGATTGTCATCTTTACAAATACAAATCCCATCACCTTATTGACCACTTCAGACTTTTCAGAGATTTACCTAATGTCCCCAGAGTGAAATTCAAAGACTTTAGGAAAGTGTATGTCCTTCACCATTCAGCTCTGATTTATAACACTCTGAGCTTATATTCTGCCACTTATTTTATGTTTTCTAATTTTCCAGTCACTCTAAGGGATTTTCCATTTATTCACCACACTATTATTCTTTTCTGTGCCTTTCTGGACACAGTATTCTCTCTGCTTACGGTATACCTGTTGTCTGCTATGCTGATAGCCGTAAGGATAGTCTGTGTCATGGAAGACAGTTTGGAAGACATTGTTTGGTTTCTCAAGGTTAATTTTCAACTACTCCTTGGTGCCGTCACTGTCTTGCAATATCATGCTATACTTATATTTGTTTATTAATTTATCTACCCTGAAGTTTATAAGATAAGTGGGGCTAGGAATCTACTTTTTGCCTCTAGTATGTAGTTGAGGGGTCAGCATTTTTTTTTCTGTAAAGGGTCAGATAGTAAATATTTTGGTCTTGTGCAACTTGTTATAGCAACCTAACTCATGATTATATCATGAAAGCAGCTGTAGGCAATACATAAACAAATAGGTATGTGTGTGTGTGTGTGTGTGTATGTGTGTATGTGTGTTCCAAGAAAACTAAACAGGCAGCAGACTAGACATGGACTGTGGGCCACAGTGTGCCAAACCCTGACCTATCTCAGTGCTGGAATATATTAGGCATCCATTTAAGACTTCCGGAAGGAATGAGTGGATAGAATTTCACAGTTAACAAGTATTTTAATAAATGTGAATGTACTTGACCTATTTCACACAGGAGCAAAAGGAAAAGTTAGAGACACTAAAAGGTTTTTCATTGTTGTGTAGTTTCTAAGGGCTGAGGTTGGGACTTAAGCCTGTCTTTTGATTCCAAACCCTTGGTTCTTTCCATTAGGTAAAGGGCCAAGATTCACAGTAGAGAGGTAGGTAGCAACTTAAAAGATGTACCTCTTAAGAGTGAAACACCCCAAGGGGTGGGCCAGCACTAGCATAGACTTGACAAAAATTGCTGGGCAGTAGTTATTTCAAGTTTTATTTTGTTTTGTTTCTTATTATTCAGTGGTTAATGCTACCAGTCAAATGTTAAATCGAAAGAAATAAAGTAATAATTTAATGTTGTCTTAAAAACCTTATCGCCAAAAGTCTTCCTCCAGAACAAGGATCCACCACTGGAAGGATCATTGAACCTTAGTCCCCAGCTCAAAAACCTTATAAATCCTGTGCCAAGATGTCTCCTAAGTAGATGACATTTTAATGATTACTACAGGGAGTTGGGAACTATTGCTTCATCCTCACGATCAGAGTAATTAATTTTCTTAACTACCAGGCCAAATTCTGCCACGGGAGTCCAGTTGAGAAATTTCAGGCCCATAGGAAGTACATTAGCTCTTCAAAGTGATTAGGGTGCCATTTCAAATACACAAGCAAAGGAGCTATTAGGCTTCTGGCTTATTTCAAATAACTTGCAGCCCTTGTCCCTCAGGGAAAAAAAAAAAAGGAAAAGAAAAGAGAGAGAAAAGAAAATAACAATTTCCACAGGTTCCTCATTTTCCAGTAAAAATACCCATAGCCTACAAGTCCTTGCATATCAGGTATTGTGGTTGGGTGAGAGACCAAAGTGTACAGAAAAAGGGTGGAGTGCCAGAGACTGCACAGAAAAACACACGCTGCTCCAAAGCACACCAGAGCTGCACATTCAAGAGACCTGAGGAGACTCACAGCTTCACTAACCATGGCCCTTGACAACCAGAGACCAGGGCAAGAGCACCTCAGCTTTCAAGGCCGTTTTTTAGTCATGTCTCTGTTTCCCCCCTACCAAATTTTGAAGCACCCACAGCATTGTTTCAAAGACAAGGTGGAGGAATAATTTCCTCACCATTGTTTCCTCATGCAACCCTTTTATTTCTAGGTCATCATCATTTAAGTTGCCTCTTGACATGCTTTTGGAGGATATTTTATTTAACATCCATGAAGACCACAGAAAGTCTTTAAATATCAGTTTACTCTCACAAAATAGCCACAGCTTAACAGTTTCCCCTTTCAACAAGGCATTCAACTGGCATGCTTCCATGAGATTTGTCTATTCAGCCATATCATTTTTTCACCTTGGAATTCTATGAACAGCTGGGCGATTTTCTTAGAGTCAATGAAAAAGGGAAGATTTTAACTCTGCTTTCAAACTATTTTACAAAATGCCAGTTTCCTATAAGTATGTTTACTTGCACCTAAATTTTGTGCAAATATGCTCCTCCAAGGCTATTTTTGAAAATCAATGAATGGCAAGATTTCATAAGTCATCTCTAAAAGCCATCCATTTCTAAGACATATTGACATCTCTGAATATTGCATACCTGCATAGGACTTGAATGTTTTTTTATGCCCTCCCTCCCTCAAAAATTTGAGATTGTTTTGGCTTCCAAGATGCATGCCACAAAGTAAATCTGGCTAACAAGTTCAATTTAGCTCAGTGGAAATATTTTAGTATTTATTTTCTCAATTTTCTGTAATTATGATGTATTATTTTTATGCTGGAAATAAAATTGTGGAAAAAGGACATTAATAATAGCTCAAATCCTTTACTAATAGTAATGGTAACAGGAATTCCAGAATTTTGAAAGGTCAGTGACAGTTCTATGGCTTTGTGATTGAAAGAGCTCTAGGAGACCTTACATTGGGGAATTGAGGCATAGGTAGGACAAGACCCTATTGGCTTCAAAATATCTTACTCACCTGGTTTCCATAAAGCCAATATGGTTTTTTCTGCCTGGCAGAAAATTCTCACCACAAGAGACAGCCTGATAAGTTAGACAATTAAGCAAGGGAACTGTCCGTAGGAAACTATTGTCTAACAACAGAGACTCTGAACAAGAAGCACAGGAAGACCTGTGCTTATCTCCAGCCTCCTCACCTCTGCCCAAATTATGGTAAACTACAATATTTTATAGGAAACTGCCACTTTGAAAGCAGACACTTTTGGATCTGAGAACATGGGTGAAATGTGGACCAGGTTGATGTAGAGTCTGTGAGAGAATAGTGTTGGACTGACCGGGGAGTCACATGAGACTTGGGCACAGCCTGGGAGTATCATATGACTTGTTAAATGTGAAAACAGCCTCATTGGGAGTTAGAGGAAATTGGGGGGATATTGTCAGGTCAGTGTAGAAGCTTAGCTTTGGAAAAAGATTCTGTGACTATATGAAGAATTTTCTGGAAGCTAGAAATTTTTGCAACCTAGTTTCTAAAATTCTTTCTATATCTATTTCATTAGAAATTACTTTATAATTCTTCATTATAAAAATAATTTGTCAGTATATCTAGGTCCTATATGTGCTAGGCAACTGAGAACTACTCCTTTAATGCTTTAATTTGTTACTTATTGCCACAGAAATAGATTCTATTATGATTTCCACTTTATAGATAAGTAAACAGAAATGCAGTTTACATAATTTGTTCAAAGTTATCCCTACAATAAGTGGCAAATTCAAGAATCACTTTCAGATCTGCTTAACTCCAATATCCATATTATTTTAATCTATTCTCTTAACCTCATTGTTTATTCTACACTTTTGTTAAGGGAGAAAGGAAAACCTGAGGGGAAAAACCCTCTTATAATTCAACAACTCTAAGAAAGAAGTAGTAATATTTCAGTATCTGTACAGGCTTTTCCAGGTGTACAACTTTTCCACATATTTACAGTTATACTCTCTTTGGCTATATAAAATGTTGTATTGCTGACTTTATTTACTTAACAGAAGCATTTCCCAAAATTAAAAATAAAATTAAGTATGAACTACATTTCACTAAGGTGATATAGACCTTCCCCTCTGACTGGACACTTAGTATCCATCAGTGCAAAGAATGCTGTGATAAGCAATATTTTTTGCATATAGAAGTACTGGGGTACAGGCCAGAGGTGCAGGAGAGGGTAGAGTGAAAAGATTCACCAGAGACAGAGTGAGGAGCAGAACAGGTGGATCTACTGAAACACATTGCTGAGGGGAGCAGCAGGCGAGACAGGAGAGGTCTGCTGCACCATTGGGTTAGCTCCCTGGCTGGGATTGAACTCAGGCTGTAGCGCTGAGACTTAATCCCTAGGCCACCAGGGAGGTCCTGTCATAAGCAATTTTAATTACACCAATAGCCTCTGCCTAGTGCCCCCACCATATCACATGGGATGAGCAGTTATGATGGCTGGCTCGCAAGTTATGAAGGTTTGAAAGACGATCACTCCTAAAATGCACCGTGTTTTATTTCCTATAGGCTGTTCGGTACCTCCCAACCAGCAACATCGACTTGATTGAACACACACCTTCCAAAATGGAATTCAGTCTATTTCGTTAATTTTTTTTTTATAATTTCATGTTCTTTCCCTTCTTTGTATTTGCAAAATAGAGAAAAGGGCATCCTTTAAAACAATAGCTCTTTTACCTTTTTTTTTTTTTAATTGCTGTCAGAAGGATTTTTTTTTCACAACCACACAGCTCTAAAACAATGACCTGTATGACTGACTGGATATAGGGATAAAGAAATGAGAAAAATAAAAATTTTGGATGTGTTTGGGGAACAAATTCTCGAGATTTGTACTTTTTTATTCTCTTTGATGTCCATCACTCCAACTAACTCCCATGCGACCGTCTGGGTATTTTTCCTTCTCTCTCATTCACACTACATGCTGTTGTCAGATGACTCATAAACACTGAGAATTTCAAACAGTTGTCTGATGGCTAAAGTTTCAGTAGCTCTCTATATCTAATACAGTCTTTTGCCTGGATCTTAACCCCTAATTACTAACCATCAGCAAGTAAATCTTATTTTTCTATGTCCTCCTTCCCAACTTTGCATTGCCTCCCTGCCTTCGCAAAGAAGCAGGCTATAGGAAAATGACTTGATACTTCATTTATATTTTATAGAGATGGAACTTGCCATTTATGTGATGATTCAGAAGCTATTGCAGGACCTTGCGATGCTTATCATTGTAATGTAAATTGGTGAAAGTACTACGAATAAAAGTTTCTAGCTCATGACACCTTGAAATCATAGTTTATTCTAAATTTCTGAATTTGATCAAGAATGAGAATCCTGAGACTATTTAGCTTGTGTAGCTATTGTGTAAGCTTTAAAAATTCTGGTTTTGAAAAATAGAACTTGTATTCACCTTCAAGTCCAACTATACTGTACTAAACTTTCTCAAGTAGGTAGCTGCTCTGCTTTTAAGGGAACGTTTAACTCAGAGCTCTGCAAAAACGAAGTTCTTTTCTGTTGGCTGTACAGTCTGTAGGTCAAGTGGAATTTTTGGCACTTCATTACATTCCTTGACCCTCACTAAACAAACTTCAAAATATATATATTTGCAACAATTTTGAATAAACACTGTATGCAAGTGTTGATGGTAGATTTTTTTGAAGAAGTACCAAATGCATCAAGACTAAGGAAAACATCCTAATGATTCTTTCAAACACGAATATATTTAAATTCTCGTTAAACAATCTTATTTAGTCTTCTCGGGCTTTGATGACATGCCACGATTGGCTGTTTATCAAAAACTTAGCAAGAAATGCTTAACAAGATATAATCATGTCCACACACTTGTGAACAATTAAACCCAGTTTATAAATCAGTGCAGGGTAGAATATGATCACCCCACTCAAGAAAGGTTGGTGACTATAAAATAACACTTTTACCTCCATCTATAATGAAAAATCTTATAATGTGAGTGCTCTGAGGGTGATATAGTAATCTGATATTAAGTTTTAGTTAAAACATCTATTTCCACCTCTACAGAATTGAATGAAAGTTCTAACATTAAAAATTTAGGGATAGGAAACAAAATAACACATGAATTTTTCCATGCTAGTATTGTGTGGTAGAAAGATGGAATATTCTCAAAATATGAAGGTTTTTAATGGATAGATTCTCAACTGTGAGGCTTACTTTTTTTTTTTTTCCAAAGAAAGTTTTAGCTGACTCTCAGTTTCTTCATTTTATAGCTGTTCTTTCAGTTGGAATAAAAAGGAATAATTGAGACTGAGTAATGGATATTTTTCAAGATCTCCAAGACTAGGTATTACATAGCATTAAAGAGTATACTTTTCCATTTGTTTTATGACTTTGTCCAGTTAAAGTTACTGAGATAAGCACTGCAGTATTTACTTGTAACTTGAACCCTCTTTCATGGTGTGTCTGGATCTTAAGGGAAAAGATTTAACCTTGAGGAATGCTTACCTTGTGCCAGACATTTTATATGCATTATCTCATTTAATTCTCATAACCACAAGATAATGGTTGATATTATTTAATCCGATTTTATGTGCCTAAGATTATAAGGGGGTAAAGGATAGAACAAGGAATTGACTCTAGATCTTTCTGTTTCTGTAAATCCCAAGATCCTTTCAGTAAACCATAGTGGGTTTCCCATTTAGTCAGTATGTGGGGGAGACAAGAAGGGATAATCTAGCAATCTTGATGTTCTGAATTTGGACACAAGGTTCCCCTCTGGGAGTAAACAAGAAACTTACATGAGGAATTAGATTAAAATATGTTCTCTAATGAATGTAATGACTGGTGAGGCTAATTATGGTACACATACCATGGAATACTATGTTACCATTAGAAAGGATCAGATGAATCTGTTGAATGGACTGGAAGGCTGTCCGTGGGTTGCAAAATAGTTGCTGAACAATATGCACAGTATGATATACTTTAATACAATAAATAGCTATACACACATGTATTTGAATGTGCTTAGAAACAGTTCTGGAAAGATACATACAAGAATGTTAGTTACTTCTGTTTGGGAGGCTAAGAGGGACTGGTAGGCAAACTCCACTTTTTATATGCACCATTTGTTGCTTAAAATTGTGTGTGTGTGTGAATGTGTGTGCATTTGCATGTATTACATTTACAATTAAAATCATGTAATGGATTAGTTGAATAATCTGTAGGAATGACTCAACCCAAGGAATGGGTGATTAAGGTGATTAAAGAGATTTAATCTCACCAAAGCCAAGCTGCCCAGCCATTTGAAGCTCTAGCAGGCTTCAACATTACTATATGTATATGGTGAAAACTAAAGCCTCATCATTTGCATTATATCTCAATCAGCAGCAAACAAATCCAACCTGAGCCTCTTCCAAAATATCTCTACCCAGTTCCCTTTCTGGGCTCTCCTCAAGCCAATATTACCTCTTGCCTGTACTAATCACGGTCACTTCCGAAGAGGTATTCCTGCTTTTACTTATGCAATCCATTTTCCAAATGGCAGCCAAAGGAATCTTTTATACTCTGTCAATTTAACACTATTATTATTCATTGTATTTAAAATGGAAGCCAAATCTCTGGTCATGACCCACAAGAACCTATATGATCTGACACCCATTTAACATCTGTGGCCTTAGCTCTTACCACCATCTCCCTGGTTCATCAGTCTCTGTTCACCATGCCCTGCTACCTGATATTCAAAGGCACCAAGCTCTTTGGAAACTCTGGGCTTTTTTACTTACTTTTTTTTTTTTTGGCCTGGAATACTTTCTTTTTTTAACTAATTGCTTGGATAGCAACATATCAATCTGAATTAACATTTTACAGATGAGGAAATTGGATGTCAGAGAGTTTAAGTAACTTATTTGTAGCCATAGCACTTGATACATGGAGTCATTTGAATCATATCTGAATCTTTTTATGCTCTTCCCACTGTAGTAGATAACAAAGTAAAGATGGCTCATCCTAGGACTCTGGATATGGTTTTGACAATCAGCAAATATCTACTTGTTGAAAGGCCAGAAAAATTAATTCTTTTAAAAGTTCCTTTTGTGAGTTATCCTTCATATTCCTAGTGTACTCTCCAGTGTCTGCAGCAAGGTTTAGATCAGATGAAGGGGAAAATATGAGGTAGATGCATTTGGAAACTCTTGTCTTAGAAATTTGAAATTCAGGGTTGCTCACATGAGAAATGGGTATTTGAAGACACACACAGCACCCCTTACAACTTACTTAGTTAGATGTCCAAAGAGAACTTTCATGGTGTCACGATTTGGTGGAGGAAGTTTTTGCACAAGAGATTTTACAGTTTCAATTCTTGTGTTGTTGTCTTGCTTTTCTAAAAAAAAAAAAATTAAAAGTGAAGGTTAGAAAAGAATGAGATTTCATAGGTACATGAGCAAATTCTCTTAGGAATTTTTTGGACTAAGACTTAGCAATTTACCTGATCAGCATTCAAAGGGTGTACTAAACATGGTGAAAACAGTTTATTTTGACTCTGAATTAAGTCATGGTAATATGATAGTAGCAACAGTATGACTGTGATATAATAATCTTGTTAAGATCAGGTATTTAATGCCTTTTCACAAATGTTTTATTAATTTACAACATGAGGTAGGGTGTATAATGAGTTTCCAAAAGCTGTCTTAGTCTATGAACCTGTGAATATGTTACCTTCCATGGCAAAAGGAACTCTACAGATTCTGAGATAAAGAATTTATCCTGGATGGTTCAGAGGGAAGCAGGAGGATCAGGGCAGGGAAAGAGAGGAAAGTAGGAGAAAAGGCTATATGATGAAGGACCATCAACCAAGAAATAAAGACAGATTCTAAAAATCAAGAAAGATGAAAAAATAGTCTCTAGAAGACACAGGTCTGCCAAAGCCTGGATTTTTACCCAGAGGAACTGATTTCCTATTTCTGACCTCTGGAATGCAAGATAAGAAATTCATGTTTTAAGCCATGTGTTGGTGGTAACTTGTTACAGTAACAACAGAAAGCAAATACACAAAGACACAGAGTGTGAGTCCATTACCAATATTCAATAGCTTGATTTTGTGAAAGAGTAAGATTTTTCAAGATACTTTTATGTTATTCTTTCTCCCTGAAACATTTTGTTTTTGCTATAAGATAAGAAAGTGCCGAAAAAAATTGAAAGCCTAATACTTAATCATAAACATTTAAAAAAAATAGAAAAATTGTCAAAACTACATGCCACATAAATTGATTTTCTTCATTTTGTTTCTTTTTCTCCTTTGTGGAGGTGGGTGGCATAATAAGAGTTGAGTTACTTGGTATGCTACAGAATTCATCTTACCATAATTTTAACTAGACCTAAACATCTAGAAGTATAATTGTTTAAACACTTTGTTAAAGAGTTTACACTAATGTGGATACATTTTCTTCCTCTGTTTCATCTCTAACTTTTAGCATGGAGTTCCTGATTATTCTACAGGAGCCACTGCTGAAAAAAAAATACCTTGTATAAGAGAATAACATGTAAGGCAGACAACCACAATATCCATTCTCTTCTTCCTTAACAAGACAGATCCAATGTCGGGGGATGAAAATATTCTTAACTAAAAAAGACCGTTTTCCAACTTTGTTGGCAGCTGGCAATGCCATATTTCCAAGACCAGCCAAGAAGACTTAAGTCAGAGTTATGTGGAACTTCTGGGGAGGTTGTGTATAGGGAACTGATTTAGTTTTTCAGCCTTTTTGCCTTTCTTCCTCTGTTTCTCAGAATATAGTTGAATGCTTGTACCATGACACGACACTGAGGATTGAGGTCATACAGATTGGAACACACAGATAGAAGGAGCCTCCCTGAATCTGTGGAGTGTAGACTGTTACCATAATGCTCGTTTCTGGATTTCTTTGACATAATAAAATAAGTCCTTAAGTACCTAAGGCTTTGAGGATGGATCTTTGATAGTAATGTGAAACCCAGTTCCTAATATGATATGCTTCCAAAATTCCAATTCATAGTCACCTGTTATTAGGTTTATACATACAGAGTGGGATAAAATTTAGCTTAGAAGCTGGCAGTTTTTTTTTTAAACACTCTATTGCAAAAGAAAATAAGAAAATATTCTGCAGAAGACGGTATTTAACTAAAGTGGGGTAGGCACAGTCTTCCTAGTAAAAGTCTACTTGGAAACTTCTCCTTAAACCACAAAGGGCTGTATGTAATGCCTCCCACAATCCAAGCTTTCAAAATTATAATTATTCTTAGAAGACTTCCAAGCCAATATAGATTAGACATTTACAACAGAAAGAGACAAAGTGTGGGTGGGGGGTGGGGCGGTGGAAGGAGATTGAGAGAAAGAGACCAGTTGTAAAATCTTAGTCTGACAGCACATATAATCTTTTGGTCAAAAGGGTAGAAAGGCCCCTTGCAGATTAACAATGTCAAAAATATAGCATGTATTAGGTTGAATGAATGAAGAAAGAACAAATATACAAATGAATGACATGAACATGGATTAGAGTGGGCTGCCCTTAGTTTGAATTTTGCAACTTACTTTTATTAATTGTGTAGTCTTGGATAAGTTGCTCACTTTCTTTGAATAATATCTAAAAGGGTAGTTTCATAGGTTTAACAAGATAGTATGTAACGAGTCACCATAACTAGTAGAAAGTAATCCACGAGTGCCACTCCCTAACTTTTCTTAGGTCCATTCTGGGCCTGGTTCACCTTTATTTTTAGCAATAAGCATACTATTTGGTTGTGTGAGTATTCAAAACGTAGCTTGTAGTACTTGAACTGAATTGGCACTAACTTGTGAAAATACAATTGCTGTGGTTATTTGACATTTCACTATAAACTAATACATTGGATAGACTGAGAGACTGATGATCTGATAGGCAAGCAGTTCAGTTGTACATCAGAATCTTTTTAAAAGTATATGGTGGTTCCTCTATGTGCTTATAGGAAACATTACATGAAGAATATTTTATAGAAATATTCTCCTTTTCTGTACTTTCACACATACTCAAGGAATTGGACAATTAGGTAGTTGTACTTACATGTTTGTGGCTAATTTATACTTAACTACTGGAAAGGAACTGGACAATGACTTAGAAAGCTGAACTATTATTAAAGAGGAGCAATTTATTTTTCTTACAACATAATCAGAATAAAATCTTTGAAAAGGTTGTAAGAACACAGTAGTTTCCCATTCAAATCAATACCACACCTACTCTTCCATAGCTCATAAAATCAGGAAATAACACAAACACTTCTAAGTGGAGGAACATCTAAAAATACAATTGGATACATTAAAATCGAAATGACACCTTTTCAGATCTGGTTTATTGATGTGTCATATTAGGAATTGGAATCAGCATACATAATACAGGAGTAGTTAATGAGCTAAGATTCATACACAGCTTACTAAAGATGTGTCAACTGTTTTCAATTGATTCAGTGAGCATCTGAAAGACAGCATCTTCTATTAATATTTCTCCTTCAGCATATGGTTTCTCATTATTGTGAAATATTGAGAGTTTTGAGAAGATTGAGTTAGCTCTAACTTTTTTTACATTAAGATGGAAGTGGGGGAAGGGGACTTTTTCTATACAGGGAATTAGAGAACCACTTAGATTAATTGTATACTAAGAAAATGGAATCAAATCTTTTCAGTAATAACAAACTCCACAATTCTTTCCCCTTTCAATTACATTGGCTCCTACCCTTATGCCCTTATGATTTGTTTTGCTATCTATCCCAGGTTCTTCAAAACCTCTATTTTAGTTCTCCACCTATTCTCCCAGTAGTCAGTCTCTCCATTCTCTATGCTGTGAAACCACAACTGTATACAAAACCTTTCCATCGTGTGCCTCCCTGGTGGCACAAGGGAGTTTCATCACAGATTCTGTCCACAGCCACTGCAGCACAAGTTTGATCCCCGGACAGGGAAATACCTACATGGCTCAGCAGACCTCTTCTGTCTCTCCCGCTGCTCCCCTCAGCAGTGTATTTCAGTCAATATGCCTTTTCTGCTCCCCATTCTGTGTCTGGTGAATCCTCTCATCCTCCACCCCATACCTCTGGCTTATACCCCAGTTCTTGTATGCATAAATAAAATAAATCTTATAGAAAAAAAATCCCTTACGTAGTACTACTAAACATATGTAAAAATATAATTTATATGTATGTATTAAAATAGTAACTTTTCTTTTCTTTACCCACTTGGCCCCATAGTCTCAAACTATACAGAACTCTGTGGTAAGTGAGCTTCATCAAAAACAACTCCAGGCTACTAGAAGTAGCAATTCCTAGATGATGTGTGATAGATAGCCTTTAATGTTATGATAAGAATGTGGCTTTATAGTTTTCTCTGATTCATGGGTTTGAGCACACATTTTTAAAAAAATATGCTTTATGATATTTATATTTGCATTTATCTGCATGAAATGTTGCTACTAAAACAAGGACATTTACAACTGAATGCTTTTCTTTGCAAAGAGATAAGATAAAGATACACAATGACAGAAAGTTCTGTGCTGAGCAGAACCCTGGACTTGATGACCCCCGGACACTTTTCCGGCCTTATCATCCATGCTTTTGTTATTCTCATCTTATTTATAGCCATATAGTAAATCACATTTCAAAAATAATTCTGCTTTGTTATATAGGTTCACCCAGAGGAAGAAAAGATCAGATTGTCCCATTAACCAATATATTGGGAGACCTATTTATTCTACTTGTAATTCTTAAAGGACAACTGTGTCCCTTTGTTTTCAGGAGGTCAGCGATATCACAGCTGTTCTGCTTCTGATATACATTCTGGAACCATTATGGTACCCTTGTACCCTGTATGGAAAACATGGTAGTCACTCACATGTCAGGGCTATATTGGGAAGAAAACAGTTCTTTTGTTCTATTCAGTTAATGTTTTTTATTTTTCTTAAATCATGGCTGTTTAAGAATCTAGTTAGAGAATGTCCTGCCTAACAAGAGGAATAAGTAAATTCAGAAAAAACTTTGTTTCTATTATAATTTTCAGGGACTACTATCTTTGAAAAATTATTGAATGTTGGTTTGTAACATTATATAGTTTCAGGTATATATAGCATTATAATTTAACATCTAATTTAACATACACACTGCAGTATGATCACCACCATCAAAGGTCTAGTCTTCACCCTCTGTCACACCCTTAGTCCCTCTTCCCTTCCTGTAACCACTATTTTGCTGTTACAGTGAAATAACTTTTTTAAAATTTTCCACAAATGAATGAAATCATAGGATATTTGTCTTTCCTGGTTTTCCACTTAACATAATACCCTCAAGACCCATCATTGTTGTCACAAATGGCAAGATTTCATCTTTTTTTAAAGCTGAGTAGTATTCCATTGTGTATATACACCACATCCTTTTTAAAATCCATGTATCCATCAATGGACATTTAGGTTGTTTCCAAATCTTGTCTATTTTGAATATTGCTGTAATGAATATAGGGGTGCATACATCTCTTCAAATTAGTGTTTAGATATTCAAAGAATTTCAAATTCTTTAGATAAATACTCAGAAGTGTAAGAGCTGGATCATATGGCATTTCTATTCTTACATAATAGACAAATCTCCATAGTGTCTTCCATGGTTACTGTACCAGTCTATTCCCCCTTTAATAGCATATAAGAGTTCCCTTTCCTCCAAACACTAACCAATATTTTTTTGGCTCTTATCTTGTTGATTATACCAGTCAGAGAATATATCATTTGTTTCAGTGCACCCTATAACTGGATACAAACCTTTGATGATATTCTTTTTACTTATAAAATTTTAGTTGGCTGTGGAGCAATCATATAAGGCATGTCAACAGTATGACACATTTTCTAAAATAACTTATGTGATTGAAGAAAACAAATATTGAAGTCTATGATAATCTATAGCAGACACAAAATTGGTCCCTATTGTCTGGCATTTTACAATACAGAGGAACAGATAAAATACAAAGAGATGTTTAAATTTAATTAAATTATCATAATATATGTATCAATGAAGTTTATATCTTTCAGATATAAACAGAAGGGATACTCAAGAATACGTCTGGGAAATTAATGCCTTTATACCAAAAATATTCTGAAGGGCTTTGAATTATTATTCTTTTTTATACATCCCCACATATATTCAGGAAAGTAATAAAATCATCTGTTCCTTTTCATATAGTATCTATATTATTCTTTTTTTAAAATGATTTTTATTTATTTATACAAGAACCGGGGTACAGGCCAGACGTGTGGGAGAGTGAGGATTCACCAGAGACAGAGCAGGGAACAGAACAGGCAGACTGACGAAATACACTGCCTGAGGGGAGCAGCGGGCGAGACAGGAGAGGTCTTCTGCGCCATGTGGGTTGCTCCGAGGCCGGCGGGGATCGAACCGGCACTTGCAGAGGCTATGGACAGCTTCACAGTGCGGCACTCAACCACCTGCGCCACCAGGGAGGCCCAGTATCTATATTATTCTAAGGACTTCTGGTACATTGATTTCACATTGAGTTTTGAAAGGTACTCAAGTTTTAGGTTCTAAGTAACTGAATAAGGAGTATCACTTTGGTGCAACCAATTCTAGGATAACATTTCCTAAATTTCACCAACCTGAATCAGTGTTTGAATTCCCGCTTCCTATATTTTTGGTGATGGCCCTCTTTGTCTGCAGAGTAAGGAAGCATCCTTATAGGAGAAGCATGATCGGATTATCCTCCCTGAAATTTCTTGTTCTCAACGTAAATTTTTGTGGTGTCATGGTGACCAAGTACATTTCTGTAACTTACAAATGATACTAATTCATCCTCAAACAATAGTCTGTGTAGAGAAAATATACCTCACTTTGAAATTCTGTTCTATTAGAATTTTCTTTAAACTACATTTATTCGGGCCTCCCTGCTGTTGCATCGGGTTGAGCGCAATGCTGTGAAGCTGTCCGCAGCCTCTGCAGTGCGGTTTCGATTCCTGGCCGGCCCAGGGAGAAACCCACATGGCGCCACAGACCTCTCTTGCCTCACCCATTGCTCCCCTCAATAGTGCCTTTGATCTGACTGCTTGTTCTGCTCCCTGCTCTATCTCTGGTGAATTCTCTCACCCTCCTGCGCCTCTGATTGTACTCCAGTTCTTGTATAAATAAATAAATCTTAAAAAAAATAAACTACATTTATTCATAAACATCTGCTTTTATAGGCTTTTTTAATAATAAGCAATTCTTATCATTTGAGTCCTTGGACATCTTTCTAATCATAAACCAAAAATTCGTTTCAAATACTCAAGTAGTTATTTTTAATGAGCATGATCCTTGTACATTTTCATGAGGGTGGAAATTCTACAGATACTTTTCCAGATTTGAAGATTTTAATACAAGTGTCTGCTTCTCTCCACTGATAGACAAATTAAACTTACAGGGGATTTTTAAAATCTCACTTGAACACTACTAAGCTCTGTCACACAACTAGGAAAAATGTGAACTAAGAAATATTTTCTCCTTTCTTTGGGCTAAAAATATTTTTGAAGAACACATATTAACTTTATCCTTAACTTTTCATTTTGAACAAAAGACCACCGAAGAGGAGATAATGTTTAGCATGGCAGACTATGTTTTTGGCCAGTTCATTTCACATGGCCACATAGTGACACTGAGCAAGGGAGCGTTAATAGCACCAGCATTACAATCCTTTAAGAAATGGAGAATAAAATAATTTTATGATTCAGCTTTTTTTTTTTTTAATTGTGAGACTATTGTAAAAGAAGAAAAACAGGCAACATGTGGTAACTTTAGTCAGCATTTCTGAACTGGGAATGATAAACACCTCTGCCTGGCTCTGGCATTTATCAGGACTGAGATATTATTACCACATAGAGTCACAGCATGCTTACTGTTATCATCGGAAAAAAGAGCCAGCTAATCTTAATGGTTTGTAAAGCCGTTACCTGCACTGGTCTGACATTTATCATGATCATTTTACCACATGGGTCCTACATAGCAAAGGTCTTTTATCTGGAAGGGACATCACTATGAATTATTATTTGCAGCTAGGTAGAAAATTGTATGTTGTAGATACCTTTTCTCATTATAAATCACATAGTCACATTTCACCATTTCTCCCAGAAAGCTGCTGAGCCCAGGTTTTTTGCCATAGCGCCTCGCCTCTCTCTCTCTCTCTCTCTCTTCCTCTCTCTTCTCTCCCCCTTCCTCTTTCTCTCTCACTTCTTGAAAATATTAGCCTTTTTAAATTAAAAGGCTTAATTTTTGAAGAAACACATATACAGTAGGTGAACATATGAACACACTTTTGTTATACTTATAGAATTTCCCTTCACATTGTGTAACTAGGATTGCACAATACTTTAGAAACTGAAGTTGATAAACTGTCTACTTGTCTCCTTTTTTTTTTTTATGCTTATTCTCCCTTCTGTCTTGGTGGTCAGACTTTTCTCTGTTCTTGACCTTGTCAATAGAATATTTACCAGCAGATCAGACAAAATTTCTCATGCTTGATTTGAAATACTCAACACATGTATGCCATTTCTTGCTTGAAATTCTTAGCTTGGAAATGTGTTCTCATGAGGAGTGAAAAAGAGTTTTATTTTATTGGATTGTGAGTTTTTTCAGACTCTGTTAAAACAGAGTTACAATGGAGGAGATGGGTTGCTTCAACAAATTTGTTTAAGAAAATGCATGGTTTCTTTCCTGCATTTCTTATCCTGCAACTATCTGTGTTCTAATGACACACATAAATATATAGTATAGAAAATAAGAATATTCATAGGTATGATGTCTTAGAGCCATGGGACCAAGTCAGTAAAGTGAAATGCATTAATTTGACAATGGAAAATTACAATGAAAAGCCCAAGTTGTTTACCATGGGGAAAAAAATGAACAAATCCTCTCTTTAAAAAAGATTGAGACAACTAATCTTCTGAAAGAGATATTTATATATTTTCTTCTATCTCAAGTGTTCCATTAGGAATAAACAAGCCAGAAATTCTGCACTTTTATAATGAAGAGGGAGGAGAATTCTTTGCCATTTTTGCATTTAGGAAGAAATGTGCCAGAAGAATGTGACAATTTAAGCAAATCAAGATTGTTTCAAATGGATCACAAACGGGACTTTGTGGGATATTTTATACTAGCATGTGAAGCAAACAGTAAATTTGAAAGGAGGATTTTCTCAATGGTCTAGTTTTGATGTGTTTTCCCATTTCTTTGTGTGTTTAAAAGAGGTTTGGATGTGGTGTTTAATATTGCTTCCACTCTTTTGCAAATGAGTTCTGGAGAAATATTCGCACATGAAGAAAAGCTGATGTGCTGTAATGCTGACAGCAGCTGGGGGGATATGAATGAAGAAACCAGATTCCCAAGTCTAGATTTAGCAAAAATAAACACCTATCATTCCATTTAAAAAAATTCCACCATTTCAAATGCTGATGGGCATCAGCAACAGACCTCTCTTCCTTTGAAGAGGTCAGTATTTTTCACAGGGTTGGGGAGGGGGTGACTTTTAACTGAATGGAGAATATTTTACAGTGGTATGCATTAGTCTGTCCACTAAGTTACATTTGTTTCCAGATTAAATTTTGCATTATTACAAGTTTTCTTCTAAGGAAAGAGTTTCTGTATCAGAGACTTGTGAGACATGCCTGCTTGCATAAATTTGGGGGCAGGGCTGTGTATGGAGGAGGCCATTGGTGAAATTAACCTATACATTTACTGCTCAAAGGAGTTGCACACACTTTGGTTGAGTTATCTAAAATTTCATTATAAAGAAGTGGTCTAATATTCTAACACACTGCCTTACCATTCAAATGAAAGGCTACGCTAGTTTAAAACAAACAACAACCAAGTTTCCTTATTCCTTTTTTTATTTCAGAATGACTCTTGTTCTAGCTTAATATGATCCAACCATTATGGCCCCCCATATACTGTAAACTGGGAGCATTTACAATAATTAGCGAAGGGTTTTGCTGCTTGGATTTTTCTTTTTCTGGGGAACTGGGTGAATTGTTGAGTGCTAATGAAAGTCGGAGACTTCTAGCAGTGGCTGAGCCAGGCACAGCTCGGGCAGACGCTTAAAGCTTCCCACTGAGCTGCAGTGCGAGCTTTCCCGCTGTTATGTTTACCATAGTTTTAATGCCTGCGAAAAATTCCTGATGCAATTGAATTATGTTATGCCCTCTTATTTATCTACCCCTCTCCCCAATTTAACAGATTCCTATTGCCCCTGCCTATTACAGAAAGCGCCTTCTCAAATTTGTGGCCATCTTACTATTTCAATTCTTGCCAATAAATTGCCAGCTGCTTTGTAGCTATGGTGTGAGGATGACACATGATCTATCTGGAAGTTTGGGGAGGGTACCACAAAAACACCTTGCTCTACTTGTGCTGCCTAATAACCGACAGTTTCCTCTCCCCTGAATTTGAATTTCATTGGAGGAAATAGTAAAGTACCATATTTAATGATCCAGCATTGACAATACTCGCTTAAAATCCAAATGTACCTGGTGAAATGCACTGAATCTTTAAAGAAATCTGTTGAAAGACTCAAATTATCATTTCAAACTACATACTACACCCTAAGATGAAAACAACTAATCTGAAATTTGAGTTGATTTATTCTTTGTCTTTTCCTTAAAAATGGTTATCTCAAAAAAAAAAAAATGACCATTCCATTATATCGTAAATTGATGAATTCACCAAGTGTGATGCACAGTGAAGTTTTTAATGAATATTCATACAACTCTTTCCATCCATTAGCGGGACTTAAGACAATGAGGATACAACTCATTCTCAGTTAGATAGTAGGGAGAAAGTGGAATTAATAGCGTAAACAGCACTTGGAAAAGTTTAACTTTAATGTATCAAACTCCAGGTGCCAGAGTTTGAGGAAAATAACCAATAATAGCCATTTTTTACATATTTGATGGGACTGATTATGCAATGTGCAACTCTAAATGGCTTATAGCACATTGTAGCATGGTTCCATCCCATTGGCTACAGTAGGGTGCAGGCAGATGGATGACAGTGACAGGGAGAGAAGTGCTTTTGCTTAGCCGTGCGTTAAGATGCCATCCAGAAGCTCTGTGCACTGCAGACACTTCATTAGGATGCCAGGATAATGGTAAACTACCACTCAGAGTGACACCCCATTTCCTGCTTACTGAGCGCTCCAACCTCGGCAGATGTCAACAATCTCACAGTGCTACAGAGCAGACCTAACTTTCCAGCCACTTTGACTCCAATTTTTTCCTCCTAACAGTGCCATACATTATGTGCAATATGTAACGGCAAACACCTCACCGAAAAGAAAATCTGCCCAGTTCGTTATGAGTGGGGCACTTAATTTCTTTCTTTTAAAATAACAATAAATTGGGTAAGAGATTATGTCCAGTTGCTATTTTAACCTCAAAATTTCTTGCTATGATTTCCACTTGCTAATCAGTTCAAAGTGCTAATTGTGTGGTGAACTCTGATTAATAGTAGTTAAACTCTGATCACAGGGGATATGACTGTTCCTTTTAATTAATGTCCATTCCAAAGGTAAGAGATTGTGGAATTCTTTTGTTAAAGATTTTAGATTTAATTTTGGTATGGTTCTTAGTTGTCTGCCAAGAAAAGGCTGATTTGAGCATCTGGATGATATTTCCTCTGTAAATGTATAACTTGAGGCCATTCACACACCTCCTTACCAGCAATTCAAGCCAATAGAAACTTTTTCTATGGTATAAGTCCAAAAGACTTTTTTATAAAGAACCAAGGTGTGGTTTAGATAATGAAAAGGAAAATCCCCCAAATGGAAAAATAATACTTTGAAATCTATCATTACAATAAACTATTGATTTACATTTCGTTATTCTAAGTATCTTCTTAGAAGCTTAAAGGGCCTTGCAAGTGGCAAGACTAAAAATAAATATCCTTCTCTCGGGCCTCTTACCATTTCCAGGTAAAGACGCAAATGTAAAGAAGAAGTCATAAGCAGAGGTCATGCTCCAAGGGAGAATTTGAATATAAACTTTCAATGTGAAGTCCTCTAAAAAGAGGCAGTGCAAATCTTGACTTTTGGTTTAAAAAGTCATTTGGTTGGTGCACACCTAACCACCTCTTGGAACTTGTAACTAAATATGCTTCAAGACAAGGAAATAGACTAGAGTTCTGAAAATAAACAGGGGCTGACAGTAATGTGATGACAAAACATTACAAGTCATTTCCGTCAAGACACATTGAACTTAATTGGAAAATGCCAGTAGTGGAACCACCTGTGCAATTCAACTACTGAACCAGAGATCCTGCCTTTCTGAAAGCAATAGGAACATCCTTATTTTTCTCCAACTGTCAGATTTCAGAATCAAAGATTCAACAAGTCTATGTCACCTCACTCCCCTCTGCAGTTAATGCTCTCAATAGTATGAATCCGTTCCTCCTTTTCTTCCTCACCAGTCCGCTCCCCTTCTAAGTATAGATCAAGACTTTTCTTTTGCCTGCAATAGTTTGAACATAGCTAAAGATTCCATAAGCAACTAAAGAGATTGTGAGTGGAAGGCAGAAAGGATGCCCTGATAATGGCACATATCACCAGAAGAATTACAGTCTCAGGTGTGAAACATAGCAGTGTAGAGACTGACAAAACTCTGTTGCCAATAAGTTCTTGGAATTCTAATGTTTCAAATTCTTAATTTTTTAGAATGCCAGGAATTTAAGGAATATGGTGGGGAAAATTTGATGTCAGAGTACTAAGGTTATACCACAGTAAATATGCTACATAAGAATTAATATAAGAGTTGTGATTATCGGGCCTCCCCTGGTGGCACAGGTGATTGCCGGCCGGCAAGGGTGACACATGGTGGGGCAGACCTCTCTTGTTGCGCCCGCTGCTCCCTCAGCAGTTCATTTCATCAGTCTGCCTGTTCTCTTCCCCGCTCTGTCTCTGGTGAATCCTCTCGCCCTCCCACGAATCTGGCCTGTACCCCGGTTCTTGTATGTATGGATAAATAAATAAATCTTAAAAAAAAAAGTTGATTATCAATTTGTTATCTATGTATAGCTTCAAAATAAGGGTTACACCAGAGCTGAAATAGAGATTCACATGTAGTATGTATGCATAGAGTGTTGGATATATTTCCACCATTTGAGATGAATAAACATAAAAAAATTTCCAACAATGTATGACCTATGAAAAACTCATTTCAGATAAGAAAATAATGCTCAGAGTCCAGAACTCTCACAATGGCCACCAATTAGAAAGTTATTTAGCATTTTCAATCAAATTTGAATGTCAAAGAATATAACAAAAATAATCAGCAAGTCATAAGGAGAGAACAGAGTATGATGAAAAGGTACTAGGATAAGATGATGAGGAAAGACAGTGTGAAAACTAAAAAATGCAAACCAATATTAAATTTTGCAATGAAGGCTAAATTGTCATTGTAGATAAAAGTAGGATAGTGATATGGATGATAAACTGGAGGAGCCTGCCCAGAATGTGGAAATAAAAAATGGTGGAAAAGAACATTTTAGAAGTCAGAGAATTGAGAGATTACTTGTAATTTATTAATATAGTAAGGAAGAAACCAAACATTGAAAAATATGCAATAACCATCAAGAACAGAATTAAAGAAATCTGTGAGTGAAAAAAACTATCTCAGTACTGAAAATGATAGCTAGTTTCTAAGAAAAAAATCAGAGTATAGAGACACTATCATGACAGTAAGCAAAACATTGGAATGATAAGAATCAAGCACTATCCTACAAATACTTGAACAAAAATAAGAGAAAATAAACTTCCAGTCGTTCCTAAGACGTATCCCATTCAATTCTAAAGTAAAATAAAACAGCATTGATTGTAGGGGGTAACAATTATGTCCCTCACACTGTGCACACTCATTTTGCATGTTAACGGGCATTTCCATTTATGCAAAGATATATAATAGCACTTCTTTCTGAAAAGTTTTCTTGAGGGCTTATGTAAGCCTACCAAGTGATGAACTAAACCCTGTAACTCAAGAATACAGACATCATAAAGAAACCAAGTATCTTCTTTACTTAGTTTGAATTCAAAACTCAGAAGACTCCTTTGGATTATTTCTCTCTGGTTTTCATTTCATTCTCATTACTAGGCTATGACTTTCTTGGGCCTACTCTTCGCAGTTCAGACAAAGTTCAGGGGATGTATGGTGACCATTTAAAACAATGGCCAGGGCTTTTCGGTTCTATCATTTGGTTCCAAACACCCTTATTGGAACATTGCACTGGAGAGTTACTGAATAAGTTTTTCTTCCCTCTTAAAAAACTAGTCTTTAGAGAACAACGGAATGTTTACTCCATTGCTAAGAGTCTTTGGTATACATGATTTGTATGTATTATAATTGTAATGAAAATACTGAGTAGGTAGACAATTAAAGTAATAAAGAACAAATAATCATGCAACTATAAATAATTTTGCTATACCATTACATATGTTTTAAAATTAAGTAGGCTAAGTAGAGCAAAAGGGTCAAAAGGAAAATCCTCAAAAAATGGTGATTTAAATTCAGAGCAATTGTAATTTTCTTATCTTTACTTAACTTTTCAAGTTACCTTCAATAAGTAGTTAGCATTTTTGGTCTGTTAAAAGAGCCAACATAAAACAAGTTTCTATAATTTCTAAGATATATAATAATAGCTTTGCTGAGTAGTTAATTAAAAACACTGATAGAAAATATATGAAAATATTAACAATGAAAATTTATCTTTGACTATAGAAAAATGGATGATTTCTTCAATTTTAAAATGCATTTTTCAAGTTTCCTGTTACATATGTGTTATTTTGATAATAAAAATCACTTTCCTATTTGGTACATATGATTAATTTTAGTTGTTCTATGCTGCAAAAAAAAAAAAAAAAAAAAAAACCCACAAAACATAGATCTGACCATTTGTAGGAAAACAATGTACTAGAATTTCCTCTAGGATTTTTGTTGCAGTTGATCTTTTATTCAATGAATATATTATTACAGAATCCAGAAAGCAAGATCCAAGTTGGACACTTTCTTCTCATGGTTGAAATAGTAAATATAGGGTACTTGCAGGGAGAGTACAGAATATATAATATGTCACAGGACTACACATATACAGCCAGCAGGGATTCTGCAGTGCTATGTATGAATATATTCTAATTCCATACTCTAATTTCTGATTCTTCCTCAATGAAACCCTTTCTTAGGGAATTATATTGCTAAACCTCTGAAGAGTGGAAAATAAAACCTATCAGTGTAACACCAGGGAAAGGATGAGATGTCATGGTAATATTCCTAAGTAAAAAAAAAAAAAAAAAAAAGGCTGCTCTTCATTTTATCACATGCTTATGTGCATTTTATCACATGCTCTTTAACTCATATCTTAAAGTCAACCTCTCTTCTCTTTTGAAAACTACATTCATTAAGGTACTTATACACAAAAGTGAGAAGCAAGGTAGCATTCAGTTAATTTACATTCCTAAACTTTACTTCTGCTTCAAGTGTTCTATACCTATTGTACAGATCATATCTGTTGATAAAATTATCTGGATAATTGACTCAATTCTTCGGTTCATCTTATATAGTGATTGGAAAAATTATTCTTTAGAGCTCAAATTAATTTGCTCCAAGCAGAGATACAAGGAACCAGAAATTAAATGTTCTGAATGCAAAAGTTTTTTGACAAAGAAAATTAAATATAGGGGTTTAAATTGTATTCAAAATTGGTGTTCAACTTGCATGGCTCACAAATTTGGAACAGTGGGAAGCCAGTGTATCTGGGATATTTAAGAGAGCCCCCTGTTGGTTACTATTAGAAATATTTTCTGATTCCTTTCTAACCTCCAGATGACCAGACATTTTTAAGTAATAGGTAACTAACTGATCAAATGCTCAAAAATGTACTGGGATGGGGCAAAGTCAGCCCCCATATTTGATTAATAACTTTTTCAAAAGCAAATATTTTCAAAAACAATTATTTGTTTTTCTCTTTTAGGGGATCTAAAAAGGCAACATTAATCTTCAGCAAGTAATTAGAATCATGAGCAGTATGGAGAAGGTTT
>NW_023603184.1:79385717-79395717 GCF_014898055.3 Talpa occidentalis | reverse complement strand
TTTAAGCTGACAACTTACTTGCATGCAAATAAGAGCAAGATTTGTAAAAATATTTGAAAAGAAATTATTCCTGAATGTACTTATTACAATAATGTGGCATGTAGATAAGAGAAACACACAGCATTAAAAGACATTCATTTCTCCAAAGTCTTAAAATTAGCTTCTTTCTGCCATTGTGTATTAATGTTCTTCTTCAGGAATGCAGCATATTAAAGAACTGAACAGAATTAGTAATAAATTTGTTAATTACAAATTTAAGCAACACAACTGTGTTGTTTCCCCAATATGTTTTTTTTCAAAAGCAGAATTGCTAATGCATTTTAATCATTTATGTATAAACATTTGAAGATAAAATATTCTGAAGTTTATCAATTTCAAGAGCTGTTTATTTGCTAGCAAAATAGGCCATGTTATACAACATATATCTTATCATTTTTGCTCATCAAATCCCCATTTGCTGAATGCAAATTTCCCTGGTCTAAGTGCTCTTGCACCTCAATTTAAATGAATAATAGGATCGACTCTATTAAAATCAGTTTAAGGTTGCCATGGGTGACATATCAGTAGGGTTAAAATGAGAAAAAAAGGTCACAGAATCAGTCCTTACAACCTGTTTTTTATCATAATGAAGCATATGTAAGACTCGACGAAGGCTTAAATAACAATATGTCACTTAGGCAATACTTTAGTTTGTGGGTCTTCTTAAAAAATCTTTTTTAAAGCACAATGTATTCCAAACAAAATAAACATAAAATTATAGTGCCATCAATAACTCCGGGAATCTATTCAGTTGCATTGAAAATTAGAGAATAAGGTCTTGTGCTATTTTACAAGACTGACAGATTGTGGATTTGTGTAAATAACAGAGAACTCCTCAAAAAAGGAAGAGTAGGTACTTTCCCTGCAGTAAAGCTCTTGTTATGGGATCCAGCTAGGTATTATAATCAATTAACAAAGCATAGAGAATCTACAAACACCTCAATTGAGAAAAATTTTGTGTCCTCTGCCAACAAGATTTAAAGGATTATTCATGTAGGTATTACTGAGTATTGAAACACTAGCACCAAACATGGAAGATATCCTGGAGCAAACCTGTGGGTCATAGAATTAGGTTCTTAAAAGCTAAATAAGCAGAACTATGAGGTTGCAGATATATATCCATATATATAGGTATATATCTATATCTTTGTATACATATATGTGTATGCTCATATATCTTTGCATTTTTAATGTCAATTCTATTTATTAAAGTCACACTGTTAATGCTGATTTTATATTATTTATGGTTATCATTTGGATTTCACAGATCACATTTTTTGTTACAAGTGTTGTATTTCCTTTTTTAACCTGCAATAAAAGGGAAAAAATCTCCTTATTTGCTAAGGTTACAGTGTTAGTTTAATTTTCATAGAAGCAGTGGAATATTTTGAAGTGAGTAACATTTACCAAGTCATTAGTTTTATGCAAACTAGGAAGGAAGATGAAAGAAAAAAAATTATCAATTATTTATAGATTGTTAAAATGTATCTTAGTGCACTGCTACTGTATAGAAATGACAATTAGCCAAACTTACCTTCTTTAATTAATAATGCATACATTATGCTCTTTGGGCAACTAATCACCAGCTCTACAAATTTGTTTGACACTGTTGAAGATACCTATCACATGGGTTAAAAAAAGAACAATGCTCTGCCAGCTGCAGCCAACTTTCAGCCTTCTAGCAATGCTTGAAATGCAGTCGCAATTCCAGGGAGCAAAATGGTGGTCCTTCAGCTGCTTGATACTCGAATATGGCACTGAGCTGCAAGATGCTGCCTGCCATGGCTTTGACACCAAAGAATGCATGCTTTACTTTAAATTGGTTACTTTGTCATGAAAACCCTCAATCTCCAGCTCCTATGTTAATTTCCATAATCTTACAGGAAAAAAATTCTTGCAGGTAATTTTTTTTTTGTCTTAAAGCTGCTTTTACCATATTTTCTAAACTAAAACAGGAGCATGTGTTTGGATAAAAGGATGGACTGTTTGAAAACTGAACTGTTACAGAGAATCTGGCATGAATGGTCACCATCCTCACTACATAAAATTCCAACCAAATCTATGAGACAGCATTTTGCTGTCATGACTTTCCCCCATTTTATTTTTAATAAGCTATGAACATCTATCTGTAATACATTTAGACCAGGGAAACTTAAAAATTAAAAAAGAAAATTACCTACCCCTGTGTCTCTCCATACTTAAAGGATGCCAAGCCCAGTCTCCACATTTTACCCATTAATCTAAGACAATGGCAGTCACTAGAAAGTTAGCAAAAGTTCTATATACCCTTCTGAATTAACATAAAGGCCTATGCCGTCTATTTCCCAGAGGTCACTAAAACATAGTATCACATTGAGCGGTATTCTCAAGGAGTCAACAGGCCAACCCATACTGGGAACAGGTAGACACTGGGTTGTCACTGATTTTGTCCCAGAGTCACACACACTACAACGAGGGAGCAGCTTGTAGCATTTGGAAAGAGAAATGAGACTGGTGCAGCTCCCTCACATATGGTGTTTAGCAGACTACACTTCCCATTTGCTTCTCCGAAAGGTGTGCAATTTCAAGGGATAATGCCAAGTGTTCTTTGTGCTATGGTGTCTTTGCATTGAAAGGTGATGTGTCTGACACATTTTGGCAGGCTACTGTGAAGAGCTTTAGAATTTTCCACTGACTTTCACTAAGACTTAAGAGAATAAGTGTACACTTTATCTAAGGTAATAATCTGACTTTTGGGATGGTAGGGTCACAGTTCGGGAAGTGAACTGAGAGTATGGATTTTTATTGATGATATTCCTCACTACCCTGTAAAATTTATGTTGTGTTGCTTTCATATTTAAATACGTACTGACTAGTGGATCTGCTTCCAAATCAAGTTTATCATTTTAAGTAGGTTCTGAATGAGAGCTTTGAAATGTGGGTATAGTAAAACTAGAATGTATCTTTCTCATGAAATCCTCTCCTTTTTTCAGCTGCTTTAAATGAAATACAGAATAAGAATCAGAATAAATGCAAAGGGCTTCTCCTCAGAAGTCTGAGAGAAGAACCAATACTATATGTAAACTGAAGGAAATCTCATTTTATCATGAACATTGGGTCTTTCCCCACCCACCATTTAGCAGGATTTCTGTTAGTCTTTTGTGAAAGATTGCTCTCATTTATTTAACTCATGCCACATGGCTTAGCTTCATAACCAGTATAGGGTTTCTAGAGATTAAAAAAAAATCCATTTTGTATCTATGGAAATATGAAGCTGGAATTTAAGCTGTAATTGCTGTAAGTTTTCCACATTATAGTATAAAATTGCTGGATTTATTAATGCTGGGCATACTTCAACTACCCTATGTTTTACTCTGGTCAATGGTTACCTGTCAAAACATAGAACAATTTTAAAAGAATATTCTGCGCTACAGAGAAAAATAACGTGCGGATTTTTCCCCATGTTTTTGTTTGTTATAAGCAGAGTATTTGCAATAATTTATGGAAAGTCTTGGAATTATAAATATTAAGGCATTGCCAAGTGATTTAACTATCCCTCCATGGCAAATTGTCTTTAAACACTACCATTTTTTTTTTCTTTCTTTTTTTATCATTTACTTGTGGACCAGAAACACTTGCAGGCTCTTGCCCCTGGCCTTCTGTGAGAATGTTAGTTAGCAATGCTCATAAAAACTCAATTCATCAATGTGAACATAATTTGCTATGAACAGAAAGCTCACAAAAGGGTGAATTTGTCAGATAGACAGGTGGCCTGAGATCTCTCCCTGATACTGAATGATATGAATAATAGATTCTGGTAAATGTATGCCAAGACTTGAGCTGTAAACACAGCTGCCTCCATTCCCTTCCAGAAAAACAGCTTCGAGGACGAAAGCACAGGAACCACGGTTCCACCTGAGGACCTAAGCTTGTACACACACACACACACACACACACACACACACACACGTCATTCAAGCTCCACAAAGAGGACAAAGTTAAAGGAATCTTAATGTTTCCTTCCTACGAGAAAGGCATTTTAAAGCTATGTTGGGTAGAGGAGATTAGATAGAGTAGGGAATGAAGAGAAAGGAGACAGGAGACAGATTTTTAACACTTCTAGTTCCATATTATTTAAATGTCCTATTTTATAAAATACATAACTCAACAGAGATAATAAACTTTGCAATATTATAACTCCTGTTTTATAATGAGCAAAAATAAGAGAGCAGGTCGGCTCTGTGCAGAAGCATTGTGCTTGAAATCATTCTAGTAATTCATGGCTATTTGTCTTATGGGTTATTAAGTATTTATTAAGGTTCAAATGTAATGTAGCCTTTTCTCCAATTTACTCTGAACTTTAAAAGTCTATTTTGCAAATTGTTTTCCAGGTAATGCACATATCCACTTAAGAGTTGAATCTCAAGACTTTAGAAGATTCTGATGGAATGCAATATATATTTTTTTCCATCTTTATAGATACTGGTGCATATAGGTTGACCTATTATGATAACATTTATGATCAGCAAAGGCATTTATGTCAACTAGCAAAGACAATGGATAAGTCTTTCTTAATACACTAAAGCAGTAGAATATGCTTTTTATTGGTGGCACAAAAAACATTTAATGTTTATTTGTTTTAATGTGTATTAGAAAAATGTAAGTAACACTTGAAATGTTTGCTTTCATAGGTATTATTTCTTAGAGTGAAACTAAAAATATTTAAGCATAAATTAATTTGATTTTAGGAAATATATTTAACATTAATGTTACTGAAAATACTTTTAATGAAGTTAGCACTTGGCTCAATGATGTTTGTTAAACACAGCAACATCTTTCCAATCACTAAAATTGCATAGATGATTTTATCAAAAACTTAAAATTTCAGAGCTACAGAATATAGAATTGTGACAGGTTTTGGAGTTGGAGTTGACCATGGAAAGCATTCTACTCTATCTTCTAAATTTATGTATACAAAGGGTATGATACAAGAGGGATTAAGAAAATGACCAAGCCAGTTATTTAGTTATGGGGATAGGAAATCAGGGCTCCTCATATAGTCCTTTGTTGTTAAAAAGAAAGGAACAAATTCAACTAAAGTTTTGGCATCACCCCCATTTATTCTCACTTAATTTGTAGAAGGCATGCTAAATATTCTCTAAAAGCTTCTATTATTGACTCTTTATTGATAAGAACATCCCTAAAACTACTACTAATTTATTTTGGCTTTCTCAACATGCATACACTAGGCAGAGTTAAATTTGGCCTAATACATAGCAAGGCTCTCTGACGGAAGAGTGAAAATAGAGGCAAACATATTCTTCCTCTTTTGGGTTCTCAAAAGAATACATCTTGTCCTCTCTTTTTTTTCATATCTTCTTTATTGCACATCAGTTGTATACATTGACTTTCCCCTGATAACCTGATAGAACTTTGCAAATAGGAACTATATCTTGTTTTCTTTGATTTTTAAAAATTTCTTAGATCAGTGCCATGCACATGGCAATGTCAATAACTTTGATATATGACAGTACAAAGGAACTCAGTTCTTCAAATCCCTATTAATATTGCCTGTCATATGATTCCATTGCCTGAAAAGTTTATTCCCTTCAGTTCAATGAAATCCATTTCACCAAATGTTGAAAATTTACCAAGCACTTGGTTTAAATTAAAGAAGGTCTAGGTGCTAGGTGTAAGGGACATAATAAACAGTTTTGAGCTTTAAGAGCACAACTAAAGAGGAGTAACATGACATGGAAGTAATTAAAATAGAAGGCACAATAAAGAGGCACCTTTCTGAGATTTGAAGAAAGGAGATATAATATTATGTGGGTTAATAAAAACCCATAAGCATTCAAAAGATTGCATATAAGTGAGGTAGAGGGTTTCAAAAAAAAAAAAAAACACACACACACACAAAACGAGAACCTCAGCATCTATAGCTAAATTGAGCAATACACATGTCCTTATTTACTCACAGCTTCTGGTATTTAATCTCATGATTTAGTCATCAAGTATACCAACCATTTATTCTGAAACTTGGTGTTCACAACACAGAAATCCCCAAGCAGGCTTATCAGGCTTACATTTCCTATTTTTTATCTTTGCTTTAACCCAAATTAACTGCTATTCTGGGGATCCACCATTTTGAGAAGTTCCAATTTAATGTTAGAATAACTGGAACCATGAAGATAAATGAAACAATGAGATGACTACTGGAATCATGTAGAATCAAAACAGGATAACATAGAATGAAACATATATAAATGATCTTAACATTACTGTCCTTTTAAAAAAATCAAAGTAAATTGAGGTAAACTTCACAGTGAAATGCACAAATCTTAAGTATACAATTTGATTGTTTTAACAAATGTATGCACTCATATAGAAAAAAAAACATTTTCTCAGTCCCCGAACTTCCCTTGGACATCTTTCAGTCCACTTCCATTATCCTCACATCAAAAATTATTCTAATTTCAGTCATAATTGATTAACTTTGCTTGTTTTTGGATTGCATATAAATGGAATCAGGTAGGTATTTACTATTTTGTGTTTGACTTTTTTTGCTCAAGAAAAATTTTAATGATTTATCATGTTATTGTGTGTAAATATACTTTTTATTTATTTATTTATTTATTTTTAAAGATTTATTTATTTATACAAGAACCAGGGTATAGGCCAGAGGTGCAGGAGGGTGAGAGGATTAACCAGAGACATAGCAAGGAGTAGAACAGGCAGACAGACCAAAAACACTGGTGAGGGGAGAAGCAGGCAAGACAGGAGAGGTCAGCCGCACCATGTGGATACCTCCCTGGCGGGATGGGAATCAAACCCGTACTGCAGAGGCTGTGGACAGTTTCACAGGGCTGCACTCAACCACTTGTGCCACCAGAGAGGCCCTAAATATTCTTTTAAAATGTTGACCAGTTACCTTTTTAATAAACATGAGTCATTTTAAGTTTTTGGTTGTGATGAATAGTTTGTGGATTCCTATACAAGTTTTTTTTTAATTAAAAATATTTTTTATTGCTTTTGGGTATACAACTAGGAGTACAATTTTTGGGTCATAGGTAGGAATATGTTCAATTTTTAAGAAATTGCCTAAATATTTTTCTTTTTTTAAAGATTTATTTATTTATGCATACAAGAACCAAGGTACTGGCCAGATGCACAGGAGGGTGAGAGGATTCACCAGAGACAGAATGGGGAACAGAACAGGCAGGCTGACGAAATACACCGCTGAGGGGAGCATTGGGTGCGACAGGAGAGGTCTGCCACGCCATGTGGAACTCTCGTCCGCCGGCCGGTAAGGAACCTGCACTGCGGAGGCTGCTGTGAAGTGGAGAGCTCCACAGCGCTGCGCTCAACAGCATGCGCCACCAGGGAAGGTCCGCCTAAATATTTTTTTTCACAATAATAATACCGTTTAACACTTTGCCAGGAATGTATGAGTTGTTAGTTGCTCACTATCTTTATCAATATTTGGTGTTGGTAGTCATTTTAGTTTTAGTCATTCAGATGGGTATGAAGCTATATTCCATCTTAGTTTTATTTGCAGTTTCTTGATGACTATTAATGTCAAAAAACTTCTCATGTATTGATTATTTATACTTTTTTATGAAGATCTGTTCAAGATTTCTGTCCATTTTTTGTAAGGCTATTGTGTGATTTTAGGAGTTTTAATTTTTTTTATAAAAGATTTATTTATTCAAGAACTAGGGTACCGGCTAGATGTGTGGGAGGTGAGAGGATTCACCAAAAATAGAGAGGGGAACAGAACAGGCAGATCTACTGAAATGCATTGCTGAGGGGAGCAGCAGGTGTGACAGGAGAGGTGTGCTTGCCATGTGGGTATTCCCACGGCCGGCGGGAATCGAACCGACACCGCAGAGGCTGCGGACAGCTTCACAGTGCTGCGCTCAACCGCCTGTGCAACCAGGGAGGCCCGATTTTAGCAGTTTTAATGTACATGCATACTAGTAAAAGGCTGTAGTCAGATTTATATGTTAGGAATATTTCTTCGCAATTTATGACCTGTTTTTGTTTTTACTTTTGAAAATCTAATACAAATTTTTCTCTTAAGGTTATTACTTTCTATGTCCTATCTTAAAGATTTGTCTAATTGCTAGGTGTTCTCAAAGGCATTCCACAATGTTTTCTTCCATAAAGCATTGTGTTTTTATGTTACTTTTAGGTCTGTTTCATCTCTAATCAATCTCCAAGTCAACATGTATACTGTGAGGTAGAACTAAAAGTTGGGATTCCTTTTCACATTCTTATTTATTTGCTCTAATGCTATTTGTTGAAAATACTCTCTTTCCCCATTGATTATTTTCTTCTTCTCAAGATAGTTTTGACTATTCTGTGCAGTTTCCCTTTTCATATTAATTTTAGAATCAGCCTGTCATTATCTATAAAAAAGCTTATTGGGAAATTGATTGTGTTGATTCTGATCAATTTAGGTAGAGCAGACATCTTGTCAATATTGAATCTTCTAAACCATGAAAATGATACATCTCCTATTCATTTAGTCTTTAAATTTTCTTTCATCAATGTTTTGTAGTCCTTGATGTGTTATCTTTTCATTACTTTTGGTAACTCTATTGCTAAATGTTTCAAACCTTTTTGATGCAAATGTAAATTTATTTTTTTCAAATCTCATTTTCTAACTGTTTGTTGCTTGTATGCAGATACACAATTGTTTTCTCTTTTGATTTTCTTTCTGTGGTGTTTATAAATTTGCTTATTATTTCCAGTAGTGATTTAATGATTCCTTAGTATTTTCTATGTAAGTAGTATCATTTGTGAATTATTTTTCCAAAGTCTCCTTTCTTATTGTCCTGGCTAGGACATCCTGTACAATTTGAGTATGTGTCAAGAATGAGTTGGTTTATTCTTTTCTGGGGCTGTAAAGATTATTTTCATTAATTTAGTCAGAAGTCAATCATAATTCATGGAATTTCTGTAATTACAATTTATCTTTATTTCCATATAATTTTTAAAGAGTTTTGTTTTCATCTTGGTTTTCAGTTTACATATGCAATTTAGGGTTTCTTTTTGTTGAGAGCCTTTTTTTTTAAGATTTATTTTTCATGCATACAAGAACCAGGGTACAGGCCATATGTGTGGGAGGGTGAGAGGATTCACCAGAGACAGAGCAGGGAGCAGAACAGTCAGATCTACTGAAATACATTGCTGAGGGGAGCAGCAGGTGAGGCAGGAGAGCTGTTGCGCCATGTGAGAATCTCCCTGGCCAGCTGGCATCCAACCCCTGCTCCAGAGGCTGCAGACAGCTTCACAGCGCTGCGCTCAAAAGCCTGCACCACCAGGGGAAGCCCAATTTAGTTTTTTTGTTTTTTTTTTTTTCAATAGGGAGTTATATTTTCTGCTTGAGGACTTCCTAGCTGTATAAGCTGAATTTTTTCATCAAATTTGGGAAATTTTGGTCTAGTTCCTCCAAATATATATTTTTTGTGCTCACTCCTTTCTCTATTATCTTATTTATATCTCCACTGGAGAACTTTTTCATCTTCATATATTATCACCTTGAAGACTTCTGGAAGTCCATTTTGCAAAGCTCCTTCTCTCTTATCATCCTCTACAAATTCTAGCCAATTTAGCAGTCCTGAATTTTGGCCTCTGCCTTTTCTACTCACCAACACTACCTCCCTTTTAGTCTCCTTTTCTCTGAGTTGCAATATCAAAGTATATTTAGATAGAAAGCTAGAGAAATAATGAGGTTTCTTTCATGTGATCCTTCCATTTATTTTTCAATATCTTAATGCCTCATGCTTTATCAAATTGTACAGTAGTTTAGTAGGAGAGAAAATCCATTAGCAGTTACTCTATTGTAGAGAAAAGCAAACACTGCTTTTCTGATATTTATTTTTTAACTCAATTTTTCAGTAAATGTTGAAAGAACAGTAATATAAAATTGTGTTAATGAATTCCTGATCTGGTCATTTGGTCAAATTAGAGTTTA